>NW_027417309.1:0-155304 GCF_009905375.1 Apium graveolens | reverse complement strand
GGAATCCTTAAGGGGAAGCAGATCATATAAGAAATGGAAGTGTTAGCAACTCTTAAGGATCTCATTAGAAAAGAACCAGGCTATGAGGACTTTATGTAATGAATTTCCTGTTAAAATTCTAAACCTCTCAATGTTAAGTATTGTACTTCTTTCACTTTTTGTAAAGTTTAATTGTTCATTGTAGCTTGGGGTTAGTCTTGTTAACAGGCATGAATTTGTGATAAGCAATCTTTTCATAAATTGGGGGAGATTGTTGTGCAAGACATGCCTGTACTATAACAGACTAAGTCAAATTGACAACCTAAGTAAGTTATATGATAATCTAAGTTTGCATTTTGTATTGTATCACTGAAGTCTGTAAAAATGAAAATAGATTAGACTGGAGTATTTTCTGTAAATAGTCTCAAGCCTAAGAATAAACTCTGAAAGAAGATCATGAAGATCATGCCTCAGAGAAAGTGTGAAAAAGCTTGGAGTTGAATAAATATTTTGGGAAAAATATTCTAAGTCAAGAAATCTACAAGTCACTAATTAAGTGTTATAGAGAAGTCTTTCGAGAACTCCAGAATGACTTATCGAGAAGTCAAGAAAAGCTTATAGAGAAGTCTCAAAGATATTGACAAGCCAAATTGAAGACATGAAGATTGGAGATATCAAAAAGTCATTTCTTTACTAGAAGACTCTGAGATATCGACAAGTCAAAATATCACTAGAGAATCAGAGATATCGATAAGTTGATTCTACATGCAAAGAAGTGGAGACCTCAATAAGTCAAGTTCATTCGTGGACTCAAGGATCTCGATAAGTCAAGTTCATTCGAGGACTCAGAGATCTCGATAAGTCAAGATTATACTCGAGAACTCAGAGATCTCAACAAGTCAATTTCACATTCGAGAACTCAGAGAATTCGATAAGTCATAACAACTATAGAGTAATAAGAGATCCCGATAAGTCATTATACTTATCGAGATGTCTAGTTATCTATATACCAAACTGGATATCTCGAGGTAAAACTCAAAGTACAAACTGCAGACAAGTTAAATATCCAAGATTATCAATCAACAAACAAATCAATCACTAATTTGAAAGTCTATAAAAGCAGCTTGAAGAGTACAAGATCAAAGGCCAAGATTAACTAGCAAAGTCAGAGACATGCACTATTTGCAAAGATACACTAAGCCAGAATTAGAAAGATTTAGTTATTTAAAAGTAAGGTTTAGTACATGCTATTGCATGTTGTGTAAAACCGTGTTTACCGTTCTATAAAGTAAACACTGGATGCTTTTTTTTAGATGTAACAAATAGATCTAGAAATCTTGTAATTTTCTCAAGATAGAAGCTGAGTTCTTAACATAACAAGAACCCATAAATTTGAAGCAAAACACATACTTGATTTTAATATAAAATTAAGTGAGTTTTGAAAGATAGTATGTTCCTATGCATTTTATTATTCCTGTTGAAACATATTATCTCTACAAGTTAGATTACTTTGTTCACCATCCAAAAGCATTTCAATAAGATTAAAATTGTCAAAAAAAATTCACCCCATGTGTTGCATTCATTACCCAACAAATATCAAAAGAAATTTTTCCGGACACAATCTTTAAATAATTTTATAAACATCTTTATTTATTTGAAGTAGTTGAGCGAATAAAATATTGGCCTTTATTAGCCCTCATCATAAATCAAAGGCAATGAGCAATTCAGTGATTCAACTTTTGAATCACGTCTTTGTCCGATTTTGTAATCATAAAACTTTTCAAGAAGGAATGCCGTTAATGGAGATCAACAATAAATTAACTAGACACTAGAACCAACATTCACACTCATACCCTACTGATCAGTCAGGATATAGTGCAGATCTATACCCACCTGTATAGATCCATTCGGGTACCCAGGCACTATGGCCCATTAAACAAGGGTCCAGCCATCACTGGCGTCGGCCCATTCTGGCCTCATAAACAAAGGGTCCAACCATCTTTGCCCCTTATTATAACCATCCAATCCATGAAGTATTTGATATCAAATCACTTTGAACTCAAAATATCCAATTCAGGGTTCACAAATAACCCGGAATAATAGGTATTTGCTCAAGAGATCAATCAATAATAATAAGGAACAATAAAAAAAATGTACTTGCATAATTAAGAGTAGTGCAATAAAATGTAAAACATTTAAATATTCTGAATTACAATAGGGAAGGAATACTTGTGATATATCACAAGAAAGTTTGAGAATACTTGCCTCAATTGGTCCATTTTCTAACTTTTAAGCATCTGCCATATAACATCTCTAGTACGTCTGTATCAGATTCTTATTTGTTAATCCACATTCTATGTCCACATCTACTCTGTATCTACTCGTCTCATTTCCCACACATAATCAGGCTTTCCTCTAACTCACTGTCTGTGTTTGAATGTCTCGAACTATGTGTATCTATCATAAAAGATACTATTTTAATTAACCGACAATATACAATTGTCCATTAAATATGTGTCCTTATCGTCTACCCATCCGACAATAACAGATAAGGATGAGTTTCAATCACATAAATTTTAATAGACACATGGACTCATAATTCACATAACATGTAAACACATATGGCACTTATCACATATTTCATATAAAATATAACTCAGTTCGTCAAAACATTTGACTTAGTATGTTTAAAACTGAAATCGAGTCGAAATACAACTTTTTGATATTTACGTGACTCAGAAACGTTTACAAAATCAAGCGACCTTTCAAAATGAAAGATTTGGTGTCTTGAAAGTATTTTAATAGAAGCATAATATTATTCTGAGTCTAGACGCGTTCGTTTCGTATTAAATGGATGAACGATCTATTTATTATGAATAAAATAAGAAGAATTCAATTAATAATAATATTAATTGAATTTTTAAATACCCTTATATAATTTTTAAAATCCCAAAATGATTTTTAAATTATTATTTAGGAAAAATTAGAATTAAAAATGATTTTTCATAATTTTTGGAGATTAAATTAATTTAACACAAATTATTTAAATAAAATGATTAATTATCATAATAATTAATCTTTTTAAATAATAACGAATAAATAAATAATTAAAATAAAATTTTTTGGATTTTAGAAAATAGTAAAAGTAATTTTCTGAAATTAAAATAATTTGGTTAATTATATTAAAAAATTAACTAAATTAACTTTTGGATTTAAAATTATTTTGAAATTAAAATATGAATTTTTGAATTTATTTTAAGAAATTAAAATCAGAAAAAGAAGTTTAGGATAGCAGCACCGGAAAACAGATCGAAGGGCGACACAACGGGGAAGGTGACCGGAACCAACGAAGAAACACACCGGAATCTGGAAATGTTTTCCAGAAACCAGTTAGTTCCTCCGGTTTCTGGCAAACTTCTAGGGAGTCTAAATCGACCTAATTCACAACAAAATCACTCCCTTTCGATCCCAAATCAACCCAGTGATATCCATATTCACTCAGAAACAACAATCAACAATCCTTATTGATTCTTAGGAGAAAACCGGACTAAAATTCGACGAGGTTTAAGAATATTCCGGTAACAACTCGATTTTCTCAGACACTGAACCAAATCGAACACTTAATATCACAAAATGAAGTCTGAATTATGTACAATCTAATCATATAACCATAATCAACCAACAATCAGTAATAAATTCAGAAAATTGATTCAAAATTTTGAAAAAAACCTTGAACTCGACTAACAACTTTCAGGAATCGTTTGGTTCATTTAAATATACGAAACGATTGTAAATCACCTCAGGAAACTATTCCAAATATCAAAATTAAACAATAACCCCAAAATCAAAAACACCTAAATTCAGTTAAGAACATTCATACCCCTTATAAACCCTTAATTTTAATAATTCGAGAATCAAACCCCAAATTTCTATATGCTATTGAACTCCAAATTTAACATATAATATACCAAATGATCAGAATAAAATTATCTACAAGATACAATTCATCAAATCCCACACACAACATCAAAATCAAAAATTCATGTTTCATCATAATTTAATTCAAATTCAAATAAATATATTGAAAGATACCGTTGATTTCTGCAGTGAAATTAATTGTATATTATGAAAGTACTATTCACAAGCTTCGATTCGACCTACTTGCATGCCAAATCACGAGGTTCGATAACGCCTTCGTTTCTATGTTTGATTTTGAAGAACGCGACGAACATATTCGAGTTTTTCTCTGTAAATTATATAATTTAACAGTTTATTTATGAATATTGTATAAAATAAAATAAGAAAAAGGCTATTTATACTTATAGAATCTATTAGTATCTATGTTGGATCATATCGGATCTGAAAATAGATACTATCTGCCAAGTAACTATAAAAACGATCCAATTTGCTACAGTTTTGGATAATTATCAAACTGGGAGTCTTATAAACACTCCTACGAGGAGGATAATAGAATAATTCTATCAAATGTCCCGTCTCCCGAGAATCCGGGTTTATCGATCTATCGAATCGAAAGTTTTATGCCGGGACTCGTACGGGTCAAACCGTACAACAGGATTGAAAAAGTTAAACATGAAAAATGTTCAGTATAATCATTTTAGGTTAGGAAGGAGTTTCCGATGACTTTCAGGTTGAAAAACATAAACAAACGGTTGAAGTTGGCGATTCTCAATTTTATAAAATAGTTGTTATAATTATTCAGAAAATAATTATTAATCCATAAATCTCTATAAACATATAACAACCTAAAAATTACTAATAAATTACCAAAATTATCTATACTTTATTTTGGACAAATAAAATTAAAATAGTCAAATTTTATCACATATAACATCCAAACATCAATTCCAATTATTAGATAATTCACCAAAATTCACATACAAATCACATTATGATTATTTATTGATAAAATAATTACACGATATTTCCCGGATATTACACTTCTCACGCATATCACTTTTCTAACTCCTAAGTTGATTCTTCAACCATTGTGATTTCTCCACATAAGACAAATCGGCATAAAGTTCTATCGGCTCGTACTCTATTACATGCCTAGAATATGGATTACACTTCTTAAGCATTGGCACATGAAAGACGTTGTGAATATGCTCACACTATGCGGGGGTAACGGCAATTCGTATGCTACTTTGCCGACGTGCTTCAAAATTTCAAAAGGTCCAACATATTTTTGGACTCATCTTCCCTTCTTTCCAAATCTGCACAATCCCTTCTATGGTGACACCTGTAACATACTAGATCTCCATCTGTAAACTTAATGTCCTTTCTAGATTTATCTGCATATTTCCTTTGACGACTTTATACTGCAATTAACCTTTTATTAATAACCTCGACAACTTCTTTCGTCTGTTGTACCAACCCTGGTCCAAGTATCCTTACTTTTTTCCAACTTCATCACAATATACTGGTGATCGACATTTGTGTTCATATAGAGCTTCGTAATAAGGCATTCCAATATTGGCGTGGTAACTGTTATTGTAAGCATCTTCTACTAAAGGCAATTTCTTATCCCAATTTTCTTTAAAATCAATGGCACAAACACGTAACATATCTTCAATAGTCTAAATCGTCCTTTCACTTTGGTCGCCAGTCTGTGGATGATAATCTGTACTTCATATTCAACTTAGCTCCCAAACATTCTTGAAAACTTCTCCAGAACCTTGAATTGAATCTTGGATCTCGGTCAGATATAATAGACATAGGGACTCCATGATGGCCTACTATCTCCTTCAAATATATGTGGACCAACTTGTAATAACCCCAATTTTTGGGAAATTTTTGAAACCCTTATGAATAGTGTTTTTGCTGAATGAGAAAACTTTTTCATGCCACACTATGTAGGGGTTCTGATATGGATATTCTGAGATTTTATTAGTACTTTTATATGGATATAAGTGTATGTAAAGATCGTCAGAATCCAAATCCGAACACTTTGATTTTTCCCGGAAATCCAATAGATACGGAAAGAATTGAGTATAAGGTAACAGGATAAAAAGGATTTAAATTAAAGGATTATAAGAGAGGATCATAAAAGGAATACAATATATTGAGAAAGGTTAAGGGAACCTAAGTAATAAGATCCCGGGTATGATCCCTCAAACGATAACGAAAACTGAAAGTTAAGCGAACCGTATAACAGATCAGCGGTCATTAGGCAAACGATTAGGAAGTTAATCAAGGGGATTAGTGGGGGATGATGTCATCCAACCAATAGAAAGAGGACAAGGAGGGGAGGAATGACATCATGAGGATGACACTAAGCATGATATGGGAAGGAAGGAGGTGTGGTTGAATGAGAACCACACAAATTCAAGGGCAACAAGGTAATTGACTAAATCAAACACAAAAACAAAGCAACCAAGCCAAGTAAAATCATTTCATCAAAATCAAAAAGAAACCAAGGCATTGTTCTTCATGCTCTCGGCCAAAACAGAACCAGAACACTAAAACTGCTGTATCTCCTTCAGTTCTCACTCAAATATTGTGTTCTATAGCTCATTGGAAAGGTATTGAGATGGCCTACAACTCTTGTTCACAAGTCTCGTCCAAATAATCATGGTAAGACCCTCATTTTTACAGTTCTTTAAATCGGACTTTTAGAAACTTCAAAGCCTAACTTTGTGTTCTTGATTTCTTTGGAAAGATCAAGCTTGTAGGAGGCTCCCTAAGGCTTCCTAGGCAACTTAACACCTCCCAAGGAAGGTATAAACTTCAAACCCTAGCCTTTACTTTATTTGTTAGTAAGTTTAATGGTTGGTGTTGTGAAATGAGAAGCATGGATTGTGATTATTAGTAGTTTGGTTGATTTGGAAGTGTTTTGGTAATTGAAGCTTGATTATAGTTCATAGGTCTTGATTGTGGTTGTTTGAGTTGAAAACCTTGGAGATTATGGACTGATGTGGTATGGTTTAGGTGAAGTTTTGTTGTATTGATGGTTATGAGTTGGTTGGTGGTTAATTGGAGTAGTTTAAAACATTGGTAATCGCGTAAACATAGCCGTCGTAACGTCCGATTTTCTTTGGACTGTTTTTAGTGCATAATATTAGGACCCGATAACCCCCTGCTAGATTATGACCACTGCCATGTTTAGATAGCTCATGTTACGAGCTTCGTTTTGATATGTAGTTCGTTCGATTCCGATGCACGGTTTAGGAGAAACGACCGTTTCAAGTAACGGCGTTTCGCGAACGAAACTTTTCCCCTCGCCTTACTTTGAAACATAGGTTAAAGACCAAAAGGGTTAATTAATGTATGAAACATTTATGGTAAGTGTGTTAGGCAGTTGGTAAGACACTCGCGAAGGAATCGCCTTAAAACTCGTAAAGGTTAAATTATTAAAAATGGTGGAGCCGAGGGTACTCGAGTGACTTAAGAGAATCAGTAAGCGCAAAACAAGCGTTAGAGTCTAAGTTAGTTAAAGTATAGATTTACAAGTGACTTTGGTTTAATTCCAACTTACTTGTTGCTTATAGGTTACCAGACTCGTCCCGAGCCATTCGTAACCCCCAGTCGCTCAGGCAAGTTTTCTACCCGTTATACTGTTGTTGTGATGTAAATATATGTATATGCATTATCTTGTGATAAGTGCATGATTGTTATTAGCAATTTTGCGATATATTGGAGCATGCTGATATGGTATATATGCATGTCTGTTTCGTAATCTGGTTATCTATCTGTTGATTTCGATGCTTATAGTTGCATAATACCTATGCTAGAGATAAGCAGTAGTTGCGTATACCCTTAGTATAGGGGACCCAAAGGTGAACATATTTCTAAACCGGGAGTCGATGTTCCCGAGTATAATATATATATTTTTATATATATATAGTTATAGTTTTCCAAACTATTAATCGAATAAGGTTTATTCGATAACTTTTATTTTATTAATTGAATACTATATTGAATATTTATTCGAGGGTTATGACTCAGTTTATTTTATTATTTGAATATGATTTGAATATTCATTCGAGTGTTATGACTCAGTTTATTTTATTATTTCAATATGATTTGAATATTTCATTCGAGGGCTTATGACTCAGTTTATATTATTTAATGATTATTAATTGGATATTCATTTAAGGATGTATGACTCCTTTATTTTATTTAGTGAATATTATTTATAATATTCATTCGAGGTATTATGACTCCGCTTATTAATTATAATATTCTTTATTGTATTAAAGAATAAGGTGTCGATAGTCAAACTTATTTTTGATTATTCAAATAAAGATATTACTTTCGTATAAGTATATCTTTGATTAATTGCTATTCAGTCAAGTATAAGTTTTCCAACTTCTACCTCAATTATTCTTTATGGGAGTATTATTTAAATAATAATATTCAGATATTTCTTTTATATTGGACTGATTTATTTTATTAAATCAGCATTACTCCAAACATTCTTAAAAATGTTTTCGAGTCTTCAAAATGAATTTAAAGGTAGAGAGGATCCCAAAACTTGTTTCCAAATTCAAGATCTTCCATTTTAAGGAGACTTGAATATTCGCTCAAAAATCTTGGGGATCCGGCTCTGTGGTGTATTTTATATTCGCAACATGGTTGCTGTTTTGAGGAAAACAATTTGATTACTTGCCCAATGTTCGGGAAGTAAGTCCATCTGATTGAGTCGGCATAAGCGACAGGCCGGGGTACGGTCTATGAATGTGTAAGTGGCTGGGTGGCAGTCCATCAACGCGTGAGTGGCCGGGTAACGGTCTAACGCGAGGTCCTAATGCGGCCAGGGTGATGACCGGTGAGGAATTCATCCATCTACAGTAGAAAAGGTTACTTATTGGTATCTTTGCCTGATCAGCAAGATATCTGGTTTATGCCAAATTCTTTTCCTTCCAAATTCATTGGATATTGTAACTCTGTTCATACTTTACATGACAGAGGTTTTCAGGAAATGTATGGGAGATATATATGAATATATTTATATATCGGGACTTAATGAAGTATCTCGTAACTTCATTATTTATAATGATATTCAAAGATTGAATCTATTCAAATCTTGTCTTGTAGTCTCATCTATGTGATGAACCTTTGAAACTGATTATAACTTGAACGGGGGTAGTTCAAGTAGTATTTGGGAAAGATATAAGTATTTTGGGGTATCTTGTAACTTCATCTTTTAAACTTATATCAGGTTAATGATTGTCTTATGAATGACAAAGATTTTCGGAAAAACTTGAGACAAGGTTAGATATATGAGATCACCTTGCAACGATATTTTTTGTGTATACAGTTATAAACTGGAACTCTGTGTATATTATGGATGGAAGAGGACTTCCAAGATTTTGAAAAGTATATATGTATATATACTGAATATTTTGCGACTTCATCGCATTAAGATATCAAACTTGGTTCATTTCTTTTGACCAAGACTTTCATGAGTACTATGAGAAGGCTCATATACTATTAATCATTATACATATTATTTTGGTGGGCTTGCTGCTCACCCTTGCTTTATTTCTTCATCACACAACAACAGTTAGGAAAGATGGCAAGACTCCAGCAGACCCAGCGCAAGCGCGTGGGAAGCGTCCCGCTTCTTCCCGTTGATGTTGTAGCTGCTATAGCTGCAGAGGTAGATCTATTGTAGATCAGACCATCTACTTTTTAGAATCAATTATGTATAATTATAACTTGTGGCAGATAATGGCAATTAACTGTAAATTTATCAAGTAATCATTTTGGGTTGTAATAACTTTTAAATTGTGGATTCAAAGACTTGTACTTATTTAAATTTCATCTCTGAGACTATAACGGGTTGTGGTGTGTGTTAGTGTGGGGTCACAGCATAAGGTTATTTATTATTAATTAAGTGAAGTGATATTGTGGAAAGAAAGATCGTGACGACCCGGATCCCCGACCCCGGATCTGGGGGTGTTACAGAAATGGTATCAGAGCTAAGCGTTATAAACCTCAGAGATGATGGGACGTTAAGATAATAAGTTCACTAAGATAATAAGAACTCTTGCCAAGTTCATAGTCGGGCTACCTAACGTAGTACTGACAGTTAAAACCCTTATGGGAACCCTTATAAATATCGTGATAGGAGCGTAGTTCGTTATCGTATATGGTAGCGGGACTCCGAACCCTGAGGTTGAGGAGCAACATCGCGATGATATTTTATTACTAATTGGAGATCGGATTGTGGATCCGATAGAGTGTCCTAATGCAGGACCAGATGATGTTGATATTGAGAATTTAGCGGTTGAGGATGTTGTCCTAGAAGGGATAGTTGTTGAGGAGGATCCCATGGAGGATCCTGACAAGAATGAATAAAAGACCACTGAGGAATTGATGACCATGGTTAGGGCAACTACCAGAGGTAGGATTGGCCGGTCACTACCGGAGGTTCGTTCAAGTTGTAAAGATAGTAGCCCCTTTAACGCGGCTTACTCGTAAGACTGAGAAGTTCGAATGGACAGAGAAATGCGAGAACAGCTTTCAAGAACTGAAGCAGAGGTTGGTGATGGCCCCTATGCTGGCGTTGCCGGATGGAAAAAGGAGATTTTGTGATTTGTAAGTGACGCTTCGCATAAGGAATTAGGGTGCTTCTTAGCACAGCAAGATAATCGCGTCTGCGTCAAGATAATTAAGGTAATATGAAATTCGATATCCCCGCCCATGAGCTTAGGCTCGTGGCAATAGTTTTACCCTAAAGATTGGAGGCACTACTTGTATGGAGAGAAGTGCGAGAATTACCTAAGCCATAAGTGCTCTAGTACATTCTTACGTAGAAAGAGCTCAACATACGCCAGAGGAGGCGGTTAGAGCTAATCAAGAATTATGATTGGGAGATTCTTTATCATTCGGGAAAAGCCAATATGGTGGCTGATGCCCTTAGTAAAAAGGAGAGACTCAAGATGATAATGTCTTTTGGAGAGTTTATAAGAGATTTTGAGAAAATGGAAATAGTAGTGAAGGTAACTGGAGCCGGTACCGAAAAGCTGTTTGAGATAGCAATACAGCCCGAATTATTGGAAAAGATCATATTGTGCCAGAAAAAGTTATGAATGAAGGCAGAGAGCCAACAAATAGATAAGAGGTTAATACCGAGAAAGATGAGAAGGGAATAATGAGGTATTCCTACAGAATTTGGGTTCCAAATGTTCAAGAGCTTAAAGATGAGATCTTAGATGAAAGCTAGTTTGAGGAATAAGATTTAGAGCAAACCCTGAACGTGATAGTCAAGGAGGTCGCCATCAAGTTAGAAGGAACCCATGACATAATGGAGTGGAAAATGAGGATTTTAAATTAAAAGATGACCCCAATTATGGGGAGTAGGATGAAACATTTCATACTAAGGAAACAAAAAGTCGAGTAAGGAAAGGAGACCCGAGATGGTACCCCTATACGGCAATTCATGGACCTGTCTAAAGAGAACTTAAACTATTATCCCCAACCACCACCCTGAGGAGACAGTACAGTGAGAAATTCTTTCAGGACCTTTAAGTCGCTAAGCTCTCAGAGTTCCATGGAACAAGCTGACCCAGCCGAGGCAAGAGCCTGGCTAAAGGAAATAGAGGAATCATTTGAGATTCTAAATGATTGACGAACCACAAAGGACTGTTTTTGTCACTTACCCTCCTAAGAGAGAGGCCACCCGCTGGTGAAAGACCAAGAAAGGCACGGAGCCAGAGGTTATAATAAACTGATTTAAGTTCAGTCAATTGTTTTAGGAAAGTACTTCCCAAGGTTATGGAGATAGTGTAAAAGCTTTAGAGACAGAACAAAGGCAGACGAGTATGATGAATTATGAATCTAAGTTGTAAAAGTTATCAAGATTCGTTCTGAGGACACGAATCCAGAATGACGAGATGTATGAAATCAATGTTTATGTTGTGTTGGTCCATGAAATAATGATAAGAGAAAGGAAAATAAAAAGAAACTGAAGTGGAAAGGAATATAAAGGCAATAGAGTTTGAGGAATGATAAGGGAGTTGGGTATGAGGAAACCCTAAAGACTCGTAGCAATAGACATAGAAAAGTATGTAATCGTCAGGATGAGGGTGATATACCATGAGTTAAATTGATGGTTGAAGGTATAAGAGATACATATATATTATCCCCTGTAAGTTGGGAGGATTCGAAGAAACCTTGAGATAGTTCGAAGGATAAATAATGAGACGCGGATAGACTGAGGAGACAAGAAAGTAAGAAATTAAGAAAATTGGATGAAGGAAGTGACCTTCAAGAATGTGAAGTGTAAGACCGGTGGCTTGATACCCAGGAAGGGAGACGCCAGGTATGAAAGATATCCCAACATTGAGATGACTGTTGAGATAAACAACAAAAGTAAATAAGGATTTATTAAGAAGAAGTTCACGTTGAACACGACCAATATCTTCCAGATCATCCATGTGATCATTACCAAATCAGGAAAGACAAGCGGATAACCGTTGTTATCTTTTGGAGGCCATATAGATTGACCTCAATTTGAATAAGGATGCTATTATGAAGTTAGGTATAGACTATCGAGGTGGGAATGATGAATATGATAATCTATCAAGGATATATGACTTGATTTATTCGTGGAAGGATGCAGGTACCTTTTTAAGGTGGAATTAAGGATAGAACATTGGTAACTTAAAATGAATCCTAGGGGACTGCATAAAGGTTGGCATGTCACCCTTAATAGGGACAGTATGAGTTTTGACAGTATGATTGGGAAAGGGTTAAGGTAACAACAACCTTTAAGAATCAGTGGAGAGATTTTGCAAAAGTATATAGACAATGGTTCTACTATTAGTAAATGGTATTGTGATATGCCCTGTATCTAGGGAATACAGGAGGAACGATTAAAGGATAACCTTAGAGGTTTTATAAGGAAAAAGGTAATATTCAAAATTCTCAAGAATAGAAATGTGGATAAAGGAAATATGACGTAATTATAATGATGCCAAGTGGGGCACGTGTTAAACCACGAGAAAGTATGGATCGAACCAGTAATGGTCGAAATTGTTCAGGGCAATTAGGACTTAAGAAAAAAAAAATGTTCTAAGTATGATTGAGAGTCAGTCTTGACAGTGATTAGCCTCTAAAGAATGAGGCAATAACTTATGGAAAAATGGTGATATTTTTTTTTTCCCATCTGATTTTAAGGAAAACATCTTCACTCAAGCAGTGATCGGAAATAAGGTAGAAAATTTATTTGGAGGTGGTTAAAATGACATTGACTGTAAGGAAATTTTACTATCAGGAAAGGCCAAAGAGGTGGCCGACACTTTAAAGGTAAGTGGATAATTATAGGCGCTTGTGCCAAAAAAAAAATACAGTGATGATGGTTAAAACTGTGAAGGTTGTATTATGGTTTGGAAGATTGACATTCCTTCTGATGACTGTGCAATACCCAACCGTAATAGTAGTTGGTAAATGTTTAATTCGTGTAATCGCCATGAACGGGCTATCTATCTTAGAAGGTCCTATCTTGAGATAAGCCAGGACCATGTTTCAAAAAGGACTAGATGAACCCTTGAGTTAATTCTTCTATTTAGGGCGTATGATTAAGAATGGTATTAACCTGCTATCGTTGCTTTGATTGAAACTCTTCTGCACTTTTATCTGCTTCATGTTATGTATGTATGTCAGGATCAGGAGTGTTCTTCATAAATCAGGAATGGTGATTATGTTACCTCCTTAGAAGGATTTGATACGAGATGTATGGACTCTGTATGGTTGGCTATTAAGACTTCAGGGAAAATGAATGACTACAGTGGGTCAGTGGTGGACCATAGTAAGGCAGCAATGATTCTGCGAGTAGTGAGCTGATTACAACCATGAGAGTTGTATTGGAATGGGTGTTGAGATTGAGTACCACTAATCGGGTCGTGGTAGTGTATAAGTTATCATTGATAGACTAATTAAGTAGAGTATCTACCTGGTTAATTATTATTCTTTCTTATCAATAGAGAGTCGTATTATTATACGAGGAAGGTTGCGGTACAAGCATAGAATTCTAGTAGCGATGATGTATAGAATGAGATCCCAGATTCGATTTTCGATGTCGAGGGAGTTTCAAAGGTGATTGTGTATAAGCTCGAGGAAGAGCATGGGTCCATAGAATGATGAACGGAATAGAAATATTTAGGCATGTGAAATAGGATGCTATAATACTTGATGTTGATATAAATACATATATGTTTTGTTCTCCTATGACAAACCTCTATAGTTCAGAGGTAGGTTCCAAGCCAGATATTTTGTGGCAGTATATTTTTTTATATATATACAATTCTCTTCAGTTCGTTCTTTGCTCTTCTTTTCATTTCATGTAATTTGAGAAGAACAACCCTTCCAGAAGGGGAGGTATTGCCGAATGACTGTCTATCTGTGTGATAGAAGCCTAGTAGGATACCAACTATTGTTTAATTGCTTGTCAAGTACTAAAGGCTGGCCACCTTCTGTACTAACTAAGTGATATAACAAGTGTTCATGATCATAGTGATCTCTCAACAAATTCCTTTACTTCTATATGAAGGATTAAGCTTCCAAAGATAAAAGCAGCTGAAAAAGGAGTAGTAAAGTTATGGTGGTATTCAGAATGGAAACACGTTCATGATACTAAGGTTGACGTGGTTATTAAAAGGTTATAGAACACTAACGAGCAAAAGTGTAACCAGTATAATATTATGTACGGAAGATAGTAACGACTACGAACTGGAAAATGATGGGTAGTGAGAAGCAAAAGATATAATGCTAGAAGCTATGATGAGAGCCGGTGCAATAGACTTGAAAGAATTTGGAATGATCACTTAACGCAGATTAAGTTATCTCACGATAATCGATCGTATGTTAGTATCGAGGTATCGCCTTATGAGATCCTTGAGGGAAGATAATGTCGATCTCCCTTATGTTAGGATTAAGTTGTAGAGCGCAAGATGCTCGGACCCGCAGTTGTCCAAAGGACCAGGGATATAATAGATCTAATCAGAGGACGACAGGTAGTAGCCCAAGATGGACATGATAAATATGTTGATTTGACACGAAAGGACAAAGAATAGGAAGTAGGGGACCTAGTGTTGTTATAGGTATTCCCTTGGAAAGGAAGGATGAGGTTCGGAAAGAAATGAAAGCTAAGTTCACGAATTGTTGGACCCTTGGATATATTAAGACATATTGGGAAGTTATCATATGAGCTAGCCCTAACCCCGAACATGTAACAAGTTCGTAACGTGTTTCACGTATCAATGTTAAGGAAGTGTAATTCAGATGCCAGATAAATAGGGGCATATGAGCGCATAGACATGCAACCCGACGTAACCTATATGGAGCAACCAGGAAGGGTTATAGAGTGAAAAGGAACAAGTGCTTAGGGGAAGGATTATCAAACTAGGCAGAATTTGGTGGCAGGACCACAATGTGGGAAAATTGACTTGAGAGTTAGAAAGTGCAATATTAAGAAGGTATCCCTATTCATTTCTATCTGATTCCGGGACGGAATCCTTTTAAGGAGGGGAGACTGTAATAACCCCAATTTTTGGGAAATTTTTGAAACCCTTATGAATAGTGTTTTTGCTGAATGAGAAAACTTTTCATGCCACACTATGTAGGGGTTCTGATATGGATATTCTGAGATTTTATTAGTACTTTATATGGGATATAAGTGTATGTAAAGATCGTCAGAATCCAAATCCGAACACTTTGATTTTTCCCGGAAATCCAATAGATACGGAAAGAATTGAGTATAAGGTAACAGGATAAAAAGGATTTAAATTAAAGGATTATAAGAGAGGATCACAAAAGGAATACAATATATTGAGAAAGGTTAAGGGAACCTAAGTAATAAGATCCCGGGTATGATCCCTCAAACGATAAACGAAAACGAAAGTTAAGCGAACCGTATAACAGATCAGCGGTCATTAGGCAAACGATTAGGAAGTTAATCAAGGGGATTAGTGGGGATGATGTCATCCAACCAATAGAAAGAGGACAAGGAGGGGAGGATGACATCATGAGGATGACACAAGCATGACATGGGAAGGAAGGAGGTGTGGTTGAATGAGAACCACACAAATTCAAGGGCAACAAGGTAATTGACTAAATCAAACACAAAAACAAAGCAACCAAGCCAAGTAAAATCATTTTCATCAAAATCAAAAAGAAACCAAGGCATTGTTCTTCATGCTCTCGGCCAAAACAGAACCAGAACACTAAAACTGTTGTATCTCCTTCATTTCTCACTCAAATATTGTGTTCTATAGCTCATTGGAAAGGTATTGAGATTGCCTACAACTCTTGTTCACAAGTCTCATCCAAATAATCATGGTAAGACCCTCATTTTTACAGTTCTTTAAATCGGACTTTTAGAAACTTCAAAGCCTAACTTTGTGTTCTTGATTTCTTTGGAAAGATCAAGCTTGTAGGAGGCTCCCTAAGGCTTCCTAGCAACTTAAAACCTCCCAAGGAAGGTATAAACTTCAAACCCTAGCCTTTACTTTATTTGTTAGTAAGTTTAATGGTTGGTGTTGTGAAATGAGAAGCATGGATTGTGATTATTAGTAGTTTGGTTTGATTTGGAAGTGTTTTGGTAATTGAAGCTTGATTATAGTTCATAGGTCTTGATTGTGGTTGTTTGAGTTGAAAACCTTGGAGATTATGGACTGATGTGGTATGGTTTAGGTGAAGTTTTGTTGTATTGATGGTTATGAGTTGGTTGGTGGTTAATTGGAGTAGTTTAAACATTGGTAATCGCGTAAACATAGCCGTCGTAACGTCCGATTTTCTTTGGACTGTTTTTGTGCATAATATTAGGACCCGAGAACCCCCTGCTAGATTATGACCACTGCCATGTTTAGATAGCTCATGTTACGAGCTTCGTTTTGATATGTAGTTCGTTCGATTCCGATGCACGGTTTAGGAGAAACGACCGTTTCAAGTAACGGCGTTTCGCGAACGAAACTTTTCCCCTCGCCTTACTTTGAAACATAGGTTAAAGACCAAAAAGGGTTAATTAATGTATGAAACATTTATGGTAAGTGTGTTAGGCAGTTGGTAAGACACTCGCGAAGGAATCGCCTTAAAACTCGTAACGGTTAAATTATTAAAAATGGTGGAGCCGAGGGTACTCGAGTGACTTAAGAGAATCAGTAAGCGCAAAACAAGCGTTAGAGTCTAAGTTAGTTAAAGTATAGATTTACAAGTGACTTTGGTTTAATTCCAACTTACTTGTTGCTTATAGGTTACCAGACTCGTCCCGAGCCATTCGTAACCCCCAGTCACTCAGGCAAGTTTTCTACCCGTTATACTGTTGTTGTGATGTAAATATATGTATATGCATTATCTTGTGATAAGTGCATGATTGTTATTAGCAAATTTTGCGATATATTGGAGCATGCTGATATGGTATATATGCATGTCTGTTTCGTAATCTGGTTATCTATCTGTTGATTTCGATGCTTATAGTTGCATAATACCTATGCTAGAGATAAGCAGTAGTTGCGTATACCCTTAGTATAGGGGACCCAAAGGTGAACATATTTCTAAACCGGGAGTCGATGTTCCCGAGTATAATATATATATTTTTATATATATATGGTTATAGTTTTCCAAACTATTAATCGAATAAGGTTTATTCGATAACTTTTATTTTATTAATTGAATACTATATTGAATATTCATTCGAGGGTTATGACTCAGTTTATTTTATTATTTGAATATGATTTGAATATTCATTCGAGGGTTATGACTCAGTTTATTTTATTATTTCAATATGATTTGAATATTCATTCGAGGGCTTATGACTCATTTTATATTATTTAATGATTATTAATTGGATATTCATTTGAGGATGTATGACTCCTTTATTTTATTTAATGAATATTATTTATAATATTCATTCGAGGTATTATGACTCCGCTTATTACTTATAATATTCTTTATTGTATTAAAGAATAAGGTGTCGATAGTCAAACTTATTTTTGATTATTCAAATAAAGATATTACTTTCGTATAAGTATATCTTTGATTAATTGCTATTCAGTCAAGTATAAGTTTTCCAACTTCTACCTCAATTATTCTTTATGGGAGTATTATTTAAATAATAATATTCAGATATTTCTTTCATATTGGGACTGATTTATTTTATTAAATCAGCATTACTCCAAACATTCTTAAAAATGTTTTCGAGTCTTCAAAATGAATTTAAAAGGTAGAGAGGATCCCAAAACTTGTTTCCAAATTCAAGATCTTCCATTTTAAGGAGACTTGAATATTCGCTCAAAAATCTTGGGGATCCGGCTCTGTGGTGTATTTTATATTCGCAACATGGTTGCTGTTTTGAGAAAACAATTTGATTACTTGCCCAATGTTCGGGAAGTAAGTCCATCTGATTGAGTCGGCATAAGCGACAGGCCGGGGTACGGTCTATGAATGTGTAAGTGGCTGGGTGGCAGTCCATCAACGCGTGAGTGGCCGGGTAACGGTCTAGCGCGAGGTCCTAATACGGCCAGGGTGATGACCGGTGAGGAATTCATCCATCTACAGTAGAAAAGGTTACTTATTGGTATCTTTGCCTGATCAGCAAGATATCTGGTTTATGCCAAAATTCTTTTCCTTCCAAATTCATTGGATATTGCAACTCTGTTCATACTTTACATGACAGAGGTTTTCAGGAAATGTATGAGAGATATATATGAATATATTTATATATCGGGACTTAATGAAGTATCTCGTAACTTCATTATTTATAATGATATTCAAAGATTGAATCTATTCAAATCTTGTCTTGTAGTCTCATCTATGTGATGAACCTTTGAAACTGATTATAACTTGAACGGGGGTAGTTCAAGTAGTATTTGGGAAAGATATAAGTATTTTGGGGTATCTTGTAACTTCATCTTTTAAACTTATATCTAGTTAATGATTGTCTTATGAATGACAAAGATTTTCGGAAAAACGTTGAGACAAGGTTAGATATATGAGATCACCTTGCAACGATATTTTTTGTGTATACAGTTATAAACTGGAACTCTGTGTATATTATGGATGGAAGAGGACTTCCAAGATTTTGAAAAGTATATATGTATATATACTGAATATTTTGCGACTTCATCGCATTAAGATATCAAACTTGGTTCATTTCTTTTGACCAAGACTTTCATGAGTACTATGAGAAGGCTCATATACTATTAATCATTATACATATTATTTTGGTGGGCTTGCTGCTCACCCTTGCTTTATTTCTTCATCACACAACAACAGTTAGGAAAGATGGCCAGACTCCAGCAGACCCAGCGCAAGCGCGTGGGAAGCGTCCCGCGTCTTCCCGTTGATGTTGTAGCTGCTATAGCTGCAGAGGTAGATCTATTGTAGATCAGACCATCTACTTTTGAGAATCAATTATGTATAATTATAACTTGTGGCAGATAATGGCAATTAACTGTAAATTTATCAAGTAATCATTTTGGGTTGTAATAACTTTTAAATTGTGGATTCAAAGACTTGTACTTATTTAAATTTCATCTCTGAGACTATAACGGGTTGTGGTGTGTGTTAGTGTGGGGTCACATCATAAGGTTATTTATTATTAATTAAGTGAAGTGATATTGTGGAAAGAAAGACCGTGACGACCCGGATCCCCGACCCCGGATCTGGGGGTGTTACAGTTCCTTATAGTTTTCCTAAAAATCTAGAAACTTTTGAACAACATAGCAAGCTCAACAACAAGTCTTTTTATATCCACATCTTCATTGAATTCTGAAAAATTTCGCTCATCTTCATCGGTAGAATTTGGTGCCATCCTCTCATCTCGCAGCATAGACACTCTCCTCATCTATACCCACATTGTCATCCTTCTCAGGCTCTTCAAAGGTGTCGTGATCTTCAAACACCATTTTATCAACATTTTTTTGAATACCAAATCATTGTTACTCTCATCCTTGTTCGAGGCATCTGAATATCAAGACTCATAATCATATTCACTCTCGTTCAATTCATACTCATCACTATTCTCAGGATCTGAGAAATCTTTGATAATACCCTATAATTCTCTTATCTCATATTCCTCATCTATTTTTTGTTATGTATATAGTCCAATGTATTGTCCATATCAATTTCTTCTTGGCTAGGAACGATCTCTAATGGCTGAAGTGACTTAGTGACAAATAAGCCTACATACCTATTAGTCTTAAGTTTTTCCTTGTTAGACAGCAATATACACATTAGCATAAGATCAACATATGTCTCTCAGTCAAACAAACCATTTTCCATAGTTGTTTCTGGTATCTTATAGTATAGTTCATAATACCCACCCTTTGATCTAGATCCAACTAGCATACTTTTAATCTCTACTAGACTAGTAACATCATTATCACAAAAATCCACATATACAGTAGAACCACTATGATGGTTTATTTGAGAAAAACTCATTATCTCACATAGTAAATCACCCAAAACCCAATCAATAAGTTAATGAAGTCATTTTATACATAATAAAATACAACCAATTAATTAGTATAAACACACTTCTAACACTATGAAATTTGTTCAATTGTAAGAAAATAAGTACGAATAAGTATTTAACACACGAAAAATCATATTACATACACCGTCATTGTTCAAAAAAACTAAAACCCCTAATTTTATGATCACTATTAATAGGATATGAATACACATAAGAAGAATACAACTTATCAGTATATTTTGGACAATGATAGGGTTTGTTTAATTACAAAGCTAATACATCCACATCATCTGCATATATCCAAATTAAATATATCTACATGATGAGTACAAATCATAGTTCTTATATGTATGCACTATATAATGAATACATTAAGGAGGTATAGTTGAATGTTTTACATGACATACAATAGTGAATTACATTCTTAATTTGAATAAGTACAGGGAATTATTACATATATTGTGATCCTCAATGATCAAATTTTTTGGTTTTGAATGAGCAGTGTATTAATGTCTAATTAAGTTCCATGTAATAATATTTTTAATATCTTAATATTATTTTTAAATTGAAAGTTTTCTATGTAACAAAATATTAGAGCCAATAAATCTTAACATCCACTACTACAGAATTCAGCTTACACAGCTCTTTTTTTTAGCTTACATAGCACTTTTAAGCGTTATGCAAGTTCTAGAATGATCGTTATATCAAATTTATCAAGGGACCGCTACAAGAAAAATGGGCTTAACCTACCACTAAATCGGCAGGAAAATGCCTAAATTGATAAGAAATGTGTCATTTTCAGTCGATCCCCGACGGGGGAAAAGTCATTGGTGGGAAATGAAGTTGGTCAGGTCAATGTGGGCCCTTCAAATAACGTGGATGCCACATGGAGCGGACCCCCCACACGCGTAATTAGCCAACATGTCAGCTGCCACCGGGTGAGGGACCCTTCCTAGTTAGCTACTATATCATTTGCCATGTCATTATGACAGTGATAGGAAATAAGTAGCGGAACTGTAGAAAATAGGTTTATGGTATAAAATGGAGAATAGTGGTAGGAAATATTATAATGTGGCACGAAATAGGTTATTAGTATGTGGTAGAAAATAGGTATACGATAGAAAATAGCACAGTGTGGTAAAAAAATATTTTGACTTGAAAATTGGTAGAAAATATGATGATGGAAAATATTCGGTTGGGAAAACCCGCTTTTCTTCTAGAGGAAATACATGCTTATATATATAAGTCTACTCGAGGATTAATGAAAATAGTTGGTACAAGGATTTTAACAAAAGGCATATTCTACTTGAGTAAAGGTAGGTAACCCAAATTATTTTCCAAAACAGTTACAAAATAACGTGACAAGACAAGTGTTAAAATTTATTTGGTGGACGTATATGTATATGCACATGTTTTCCTATATTATTATTAAGAAAGTTAACATTTCTAACATCATTTGGTTGAAATTTTGTAACAATTTATTGGGTCTCTAGTATTTTTCTACTCTAAATCAAGTATTAATACCATATTTGTTATAACAAACTAAAATTAACCTTTATTGAGAGCTAAATTATGACAGAAGCCTTTTAAGTATCCACCTTCCCTTACATTAATTCATGTCCTTACCAATTCTAAAATAATTTTTTATGTACTAAAGAAACTACCACGCATATATGTATATTACACATTAACACCAAACATAGTATATTATAAATTTTTAACTAATCAAGAAAGATCTAACTACTATTTTACTACATTCTTGGTTTGAACTTAATCGAGTAACTTATTTTATGTGTGTGTATAAAGATAAAGGTGGACGAATAGATTGATTGAGTAGATCGAAGATAGATTAATCGTCAATCTAAACATTAATCTTCATGGTATCATAACTTAATAAATTTTCATTGTCTCGATAAAGATCAACTGCTAGTTTAATAATAAAACTCTTCTAATTTTTGTATATGAAGAACTTTTTAGATTTCTTCTAATTAACATCACTAACATTTTTTTTGATGAATATATATGGATGACTATATATATTTAAGTTTTTCCGAGCTATAGTGTTGAAATTATAATCTCAAACATGTTTATTTGTATTTAAATTTGTTGACGTCTAGTTTGTTAGTTGACAGAGCTGGTAAGCTATTTAGTAGTCGATATTGTCGGAGTAATGAATAAATTAAATAACGGTAGAGAGTGTTTAGGAGATAGTTAGAGTCATGTCCTATTTTATGGGATCAATTATTTGAGTCCTTTCTTTATATATCATGTATTTTACAGAATTAAAAACAAGTCTTTTGAGGCATATGACTGAATTTTTTTTCCGTTTTATAAATTAACAATTATATTTATAAATGGTATACAAGTTCTTGGTGAACGTAGAAGACAATCGAGAATGGAGATTAACAAGGCGAAAGGTGGGTCAATAGGCTTTATTTACCTGATGCTGGCTAAAGCAATTACACAGTTTGGGCTCTCAAGATGAAGGTGTTTATGAAAGCACAAGGGGCGTGGAATGTCATCGAACCAAAGGACCCAAAGGCTCCTATCGACGATAAGATAGACCAGGTGGCTTTGGCCATAATTTATCAGGGAATCCCTGAAGAAATTATATTGTCACGTGTAGATAAAGAGAAGGCAAAAAATGTTTCAGAGGTAATACAGACACTATGTCAAGGTGCTGATTGAGTGAAGAAAGATAGGATACAGACTTTAAAGAGTGAATTTGAAGCCTTGACCATGAAAGATGATGAGGTGATCGATGATTTCCATACAAAAATGAATGTAATTGTAACTAAAATCAGAGCTATTGGAGAAGAAATGAGTGAATCTTATACTGTGAAGGAACTGCTGCAAGTTGTTCCAACCAAATTCTTGTAAATAACATCCACTATGGAACAATTTGACAATCTTGAAACTATGACGTCGGGGAAACTGTTGCATCCCTGAAGGATGATGAAGAATGAGTAAAAGGGAATCAGAATCGAAGGAGAGCTGTTTGCTGTTGACAAAGGAAGAGTGGGCCAAATGAGAGAAATGAAGGAAAGTTACTTTTGACACGTGAATAATGGCTCCAAGGGACAAACATGAAAGGCTCTTCAAGCTTCAAGAATCGAGGGGTGTGTCGAAAGCAATATTATATGTTACAAATGCAATATTTATGAACATTTTACTGCAGAGTATCGAGGACCCAACAAGAACAGAGAATCCAAACATAAGATATACATAGCTCAGCTGGACGATGATGAACCAGCCTTATTGTTGGCAAAATGTGTAAAGGAGGAACAAAATGTGACACTCGCAGACGAGAACGTGATCATGTATGTGGCGCCCTCCAAACCCGGGTCAGAAGTTTGGGGTCCACACACACACCTTAATTATAACCTGCTTATAACAATAATAAAGATACTAATAATATATGCAATGACCCTACTTACCAACCACCACGGACCGCAACAGGTTAAAGTATGCACACAAGCCAAACACACTAATATATTACAAACCGTTCAAATCCCAACTATTTCAAATTCAAACTGATTATTAAACATTATTACAACTTTTACAAACTTAAATTATTCCAAAAGAAGCCTACTAGCTCAGCTTTCTTAGCCTGAACCCCTAGCTCTCGCGCTGGACTGGGGATCCTCTTTACCAACTGGTTCCTTTTTAACTGGAAAGAATATAAACAATATCGCACAAATGAGCTAACTAGCTCAGCAAGTCACAATGACAAAACTGAGAATAATGATCATCAGGTGAATATGGTTATGATATCAAGTGAACAATGGATTATGATTTAGAATTGGATATTATACTTTTAATTTAAAAACCAAGGTTAGGTTGCTGATCAGTCACGCACTAACCCCAAGTATGGCACACAGCATTGCTCTAACTACTGGATCCAAGGCACACATTGGCCTAACTTGACCATTATATGGTCTGACCACGAATCTGGTCCACAATTTTATAAAAACAATCCAATTCAAACATAATAACAGAATATGCAATAATAAACAATAACCAAAATCATTAACAACAATAAATGTTTAACAATGAAAGGGTTTCAATCCTTGTAAAGATCAACAAGGTACTTTCAAAGCTTGAATGCTGGGTAATGAAAGAATTGGATAACAAAGGAAATAACGTTTCAGGGTTTCAAGGATTTGGTCTTTCAAAGCATAAGATATCATGGATTGAGTATATAATAATTCAGTTCAGTGTCTGGTATTTAGTTTGTATGTATTTGTGGAGTAGTATCGTAGATTTGTGGTTCTTGTTTGGGTATACAATAATCAATGGATTAAAAAGAATATGGTTCATAGCTCAAGAACAATAACTGAAATCAGGATTTAGGTTTCCGTGCTTCAAAGCACTTGCAATGTCAACAAGACTATCAAGAATTACAATATCTCGAGAGAGTTCAGAACACTTGCCTGATATTAGCTTACTATCCTGCACTTGCTTTCAATCTCAATCGTCTTACTCTTCAACTACCTGTTTCCCTTTCCTACGCCTTGCCTCTTCTGCTCACATATCATAAGCATCTATCAATCATCAACTCACAGGATTCTATTCAACACATACTTCTATCTACCCTTCGTTTTACCCAAATCCGATTAACGGATTGAAATCTATGCAATAACCAAGTAAACACCGAATATATAGACCGATAGTCAAACAACAGGTCATGTATAACACATAATACATCACATAATCAATGACATATCATCTATAAAGAAGTCTCGGGTCATAAATATGCTTTCGGGTATTTAAAATGATTTTTAAAATATTTTTCGGAATTAAAACGGGTCGTTGGATCAATTTCAAGTTAATAAACAGGGTTCGGTTGGCCCATTCTGGCTCCGAAATAATTTTAGAATAATTATCGAGCCTTGGAAATAATTTAGAATAATATTTTAAAGCTCAAAACTATTTTTCAGAATTTTTAAATCATTTTTAAATAATTAAATCTAATTAAATAACTAATTAAAATCAATTAATAATTAATTAAATCAATTAATCAATTAATTTTCAAATTAATTGACCAATTAATCAATTATAAATTAACTGAAATTAATTAACTAATTAATTCAGATTTATTTGTGAATTAAAAATAATTTTCGGAATTAAAATAATAATTTTCAGAATTTTCAGAAATTAAAAATGAATTTTTATAATAAAAATAAATAGGAAATATGATTTTTAAACATTTTATAAACAGGAATCCTATTTTTGAAAACTTTGCAAACTACAAGGACTAAACTTCACCATCTTCAAAAATATAAGGACTAAACTGCAATTTTGCAGTTTCAGTCGCCGGAAAATCGGGGGTGGCCGGAGAAGACGATCCCGGCGTCCTCACCCCACCAATACCTCCAGATCAACACTACACAACACCAGGAACTTGTTCATGCATTCAAAACATTCTAATCATTCCTGTTCAGGCCGGAAATTGGCCAAGAACATCGCCGGTTTCCGGCGAACATCGCAAATCTTTAAAACACAACTCCCTTCGATTCAAGCATCCTCTGTCAACGAGCTATATATCAATCGATTGCAAATTTTATAAGGAACACAACCCACTATAAATCAACAGCTAATAACCCCTGAATCAAAAACCCCCAAATTTCAATTGAAAACATTCATACGGGTTATAAACCCTAATCTTGAAATTCGAAAATTAAACCCACTTTTGAGCATGTTATTGAACTCCAAATCAGACGTATGACATATGAAAATCATCAGGAAGACAAGCTCTACAACATGAAATCATCAAATCATACAAACAATCATCCGAACAAAAATTCATTTTTTCAATAAAATAAATTCGAAAATAAATAAATTTTTAGAAAAATACCCTTGATTTCTGCAGTGAAATAAAGCTCAGAATCTGATAGAACACCTCAAATCCTTCGTTTTGGTTACTCAAGCTTTAAAAACAGAGATCGGTAACGCCTTCGTTTTGCTGTTTGATTCTTAGAACAGTTTTAAGAAATTAGGGCTTTTCTCTGAAAATTATATAATTAACTATCTGCAAATGATTTTGATACGAAATAAAATACGGTAAAAGGCTATTTATAATTATGGAAAATTTGTATCTCGTTGGATCATTCTGGATATAAAACAGTACGTTTATCTGTAAAAACTGATCCAAACGGTATCGGTTTTCGGGATAATTATCCAAATTAGTACAATTTGTACTGCGGTCTTGGTCTCAGCGCCTGGTTACACGTATTATGAAGTGATAATTGGGATAGTTTAATAAAAAGCTCCCGTTTATCGAAAATACGGGTTTTATTGATTTACCGAAATGAATATTGCATCGAAAATGTTGCGCCGGGACCCGCGCAGGACAAACCGTAAGCCGGATCGAAAAAGTCAAAACATGGAATATGCTCGGAATATTACAATTAGGTTAGGAAGGAGTTGTCGAACGAGTTTCGGGTTCCAAAAACGTAACAACGGTTGACGTCGGTTGGTTCCCGTTTTTATAAAATAGATTTTAATTACCCGGAAAAAGATTTTAGAAATTTCATATGATTCTTATAAATCCATAAACCAACATAAAAATAATTAGGAAGATATGACAATTATCTATATTTTATTTTGGACATATAAAAATTAAAATACTCAATTAATATTATTTTTGAATATTCAAGTACAGATAACACTTAACAATTAACTCACAGAATAGATACTGAACACACATAATAATTGTATAATAGCAAAAATAATTACACGATATATCCCGGATATTACATCCTTCCCCCCTTAAAAGGATTCTGTCCTCAGAATCTCTAAGAAAACAAATGAGGGTACTTTTCTCTCATATCACTTTCTAACTCCCAGGTTGACTCTTCAACCTTTGGGTTTCTCCACAATACTCTTACTAACTTTACCACTTTATTTCTCAATACTTTCTCTCTTGCCTCTAGAATCTCTATCGGACTCTCTACATATGATAAATCTGCTTGAAGTTCTATTGGCTCATATTCTATTACATGCCTGGAGTCTGGATTATATTTCTTGAGCATCGATACATGAAAAACATTGTGAATGTGCTCCATGTGCGGAGGTAACGCCAATTCGTAAGCTACTTTGCCAACGTGCTTTAGGATCTCAAAAGGTCCGACATATCTTGGGCTTAGTTTCCCTTTCTTTCCAAACCTCGTTAGTCCTTTCCATGGTGATACTTTCAGTAATATCAAGCTTCCTTCTTCAAATTCCATGTCTTTCCTTGATTGGTCTGTATATTTCCTCTGACGATTTTGAGCGGCTATTAATCTTTTCTGGATAAGTTCAACAACTTCCTTTGTCTGTTGTACCAGTTCAGGTCCAAGTATCTTGCGTTCTCCTACTTCGTCCCAATATATTGGAGATCTACATTTGCGTCCATAAAGGGCTTCATAGGGTGGCATTCCAATGCTGGCATGATAACTGTTGTTTTAAGCAAACTCTACCAGAGGTAAATGTTCGTCCCAACTTCCTTTGAAATCAATCGTACAAACACGTAACATATCCTCGATTGTCTGGATCGTTCTTTCACTTTGGCCATCCGTTTGGGGGTGATAAGCTGTACTCATATTCAGTCTTGTTCCCAAACATTCTTGAAAACTCTTCCAGAATCTTGAATTAAATCTTGGATCTCGATCAGATACGATAGACACTGGAACTCCATGACGAACTACAATTTCTTTTAGGTACATATGGACCAACTTGTCGAGCGAAAATCTTTCATTTATAGGCAGAAAATGAGCTGACTTGGTAAGTCTATCCACTATAACCCAAATGGCATCATGATTAGCCCTTGTCCTTGGTAATCCAACTATGAAATCCATGGTAATATGTTCCCACTTCCACTCTGGAATCTCCAATGGCTGTAGCAATCCGCTTGGTCTTTGATGCTCTGCTTTAACTCTCTGACAAGTATAACATGTGCTAACCCATTCCGCAATTTCTCTCTTCATATCTGGCCACCAATAATTCTTCTTTAAATCTCTGTACATTTTGGTACTCCCTGGATGGATGGAATATCTTGAACTATGTGCTTCTTGTAAAATTTCATTCTTTAACTCCGTCACTGGTGGAATCCAGATTCTAGATGAAAATCTCAAAATGCCTTGATCAACCTTCTGCGTGCATAATTCTTCACCTACCAAACGATTTATATCTTGATCCATTACATCTTTCTGACATTTCTTTATTTTCTCCAACAACTCTGGCTGGAAAGTCATACTGTACACTTTCGCTTCCTCAGGTTCGCAAACTCTAATTTCCAATTCCAATTTCTGAAATTCCTTATATATATCTTCAGGTACTGATAACTCATTTAACTTTTCCTTCCGACTTAATGCGTCTGCCACCACGTTCGCCTTACCGGGATGATAATTAATCGAGCAATCATAATCCTTGATCAATTCTAACCATCTCCTTTGCCTCATATTAAGTTCCTTCTGGGTAAATATATATTTCAAACTTTTGTGATCCGTGAAAATCTCACACTTTTCTCCATACAAATAATGTCTCCAAATCTTCAAAGCAAAAACTATAGCTGCTAGCTCCAAGTCATGAGTAGGATACTTTTGTTCGTGTGGTTTCAATTTCCTTGACGCATACGCAATCACCTTGTCGTGCTGCATAAGAACACATCCTAATCCTTTGTAGGAAGCATCGCTATAAATTACGAAATTCCCTTGATCGTTTGGAAGTGACAAAACAGGTGTTGTGATTAATCTCCGCTTCAATTCCTGAAAACTTTCTTCGCACTTGTGATTCCATATAAACTTTTCATTCTTTCATCTAAGCTTTGTTAATGGTGTGGCAATCCTTGAGAAATTCTGAACGAATCGTCGATAATATCCTGCCAATCCCAAGAAACTTCTTACCTCAGTGGGTGTTCTCGGTCTCTCCCAATTCGTAATTGCTTCGATCTTTGCCGGGTCCACTTTGATCCCGTCGTTACTGACTATGTGTCCTAAGAACTGAACTTCTTGTAGCCAAAACTCACACTTCGACAATTTAGCATATAACTTCTTTTTCCTTAAAATCTCCAAAGTTGTCCTTAAATGTTCCGCATGATCCTCCTCCGTCTTTGAATAGATTAAAATATCGTCTATAAATACTATAACGAACTTGTCCAAATATTCCTTGAAAATTCTGTTCATCAGGTCCATAAACGCTACTGGGGCGTTGGTCAATCCAAAAGACATCACTAAAAACTCGTAATATCCATACCTTGTTCTGAAAGCTGTCTTTGGTATATCTTCTGGTTTGATCTTCAGTTGATGATATCCCGATCTTAAATCGATCTTGGAGAAATACTTGGCTTCCTTCAATTGGTCAAACAAATCATCAATTCTGGGTAACGGATACTTATTCTTGATTGTCAACTTGTTGAGCTCCCTATAGTCGATGCACAGTCTCATGCTTCCATCTTTCTTCTTGACAAATAATACTGGTGCACCCCACGGGGATACGCTGGGTCTGATTACTCCTTTCTCTAATAATTCCTGCAATTGCTTTGCTAGCTCTTTCATTTCAACAGGCGCCATTCTGTACGGGGCCTTGGATACTGGTTCTGTTCCAGTGCTAAGTCGATCGCAAATTCAATTTTTCTATCTGGAGGAAGTCCTGGCAATTCGTCGGGAAATACGTCTGGAAATTCATTCACTACTGGGATATCTTCAAGTTTTGCTGGCTCCTGACTTTTATCAATCACGTATGCTACGAAATGCTCGCATCCTTGCCGTAGTAACTTCTTGGCTTGAATCATCGTTAAGAACTTCTTTACTTATTTCTGACCTTTGAACATTACTATTCTTTCGTCTGGCATTTTCACCATTACTTTCTTATTTCGACAATCTATCTGAGCATCATGCTTAGATAACCAATCCATCCCTAATATCACATCAAATTCTCCTAACTTAAATGGTATCAAATCTACACAAAACTTACTACCAAAAATCTCAACCTCACAATTCTCACAAACTTGATTCACAGCTACACGTTCTTGATTTGCTAACTCCACAGTCATTATTTCATTTAAGCACTCAACTGGACAATTTAATTTACTAACAAAATCTTGTGAAACAAACGATCGAGTTGCTCCCGAATCTATCAACACTTTGGCACATAAAGAGTTCATATTAAGCGTACCTGCCACGACATTCGTATCCTGGATCGCATCCTTTACCGACATGTCAAAAACTCTAGCCCTCGGAGTCTCATTCACTATTGGGGTAGATCCCATAATTCTCAATGCATTACTAACTGGGGCTGGTGTCTTGCAATCCCTGGCCATATGTCCTGGCTTCCCATATTTAAAGCATGTAAATCCAATGACTGGAACTTTCACTGCTGGATTCCGGATAGGTTGATCTTTATTTGCTGGCTCTCTTATTGGCTGATTTCGGCACTCCCTCAAGTAGTGCCCTTTCTGGTTGCATTTAAAACATACCACATTCAACTTGTTACAAACTCCTCCATGCTTCTTTCCACATACTTGACAATCTGGAAAAGTTAATCTCAACTGATTCGGCGGATTCACATTAGCTGGACGATTGCCCTGGCCTCCGTCTCCTGCATTTTGTCTCCTGAAATTAAAATTTCTCCCTGGCTGAAACTTGCCCTTCTTAAAATTTGGAAACTTCCCTGTTTGTGACTGACCCTCTCTTCCCTCAACTTTCCTTTTCTTGCTTTCCTTATCTTTCTGGAACATCTCACTCTCTGTCTCTGCGATCATAGCTTTCTGTACAACCCCGGCATAGGTATCCAATTCAAAAATAGCTACCTTCCCCCTGATCCATGGCTTCAAGCCTTGCTGGAATCTCTTAGCTTTCTTTCTATCAGTATCAACATACGACGGCACATACCTTGACAATTCCTCAAACTTCCCCTCATAATCTGTTACCGACATATTCCCTTGCTTTAACTCTAAAAACTTCAGCTCCATTTGATCCTGAACAAACTGAGGAAAATACTTTTCTAAAAACAATTCCTTGAACCTTTCCCAACTAATAACATCTATGCCTTCCCAGTGTCTTCACCATTTCCCACCAATAGGTGGCCTCATTCTTCAGATAGTAACTTGCAAACTCAACCTTCTGTTCCTCTTTCACTTTCACTAAGGCAAATGCCTTTTCTATCTCCTTTAACCAAACATTTGCTTCAATTGGCTCTAAGGAACCCTTGAATTCTGGTGGGTTTATTGCCTGAAAAGTTTTGAAAGTTACCTGGGGATTGGTCTGTCTTTGTTGTTGTTGTGCCAGGTGAACTGTTTGTTGGGCCAAGATTTGAAGAATCTGGGCTATTGCTAGGTCCATGGGTCCTGGGTTCATATTCTGGGTTGTATCATCTTGGTTATTATTGTTGTTGGTTTCTTCATTCTGGGTGTTGGTGCGGGTATTTCTTCTGGGAGGCATTTTCTGTAAAGAATTAATCAACTTATTTAGCTTTTGAATCAATCTTTTTCATAAAAGAATAGTTTTGCAAAACAGAAATATTTCTTTTTGAAAACAATTGTGACTAAATAAATTGCATGCTTCTTTACAGAATATAAACAGTTATGGAAAACAGGGCACATGGTATCACAGGGTATAACTGGTGCAATAAATAAGGTAAGGTAAAACAGGTGCGATAAAATAAATGACAGTGTTGGAAAGGAAAAAGGTACTGTTATATATAGATCAAAAGTTTTAGGGTAGTACAAGCGTAAAGACGCTTCGAAAGTTAAAGCAAAAAGGGTACAACAACCTACTCACTAGTCAGCATCGCTAGTCTATAAATACAACTCAAAAGTCTTCTGATATACACTACACACTACTGTCCATACTACATAATCATAGCAATACTACTCAGCATCTTCATCTCAAAATCTCTAACTCAGCCATAAGGAAACTCTGGTCCTGCTAGCCTCTCAAAGTCCTCCATCACCTCAGTAGCCCAGCCCAACAGTGCATCAGGGCCTCTGCTAGGTAGTGTAGCTCCATGTAACCTAGCCTCAAGAACCCTCCGGGTCACATGAATCTCCTCTCGAAGCTCCCTCACACCACGATTAACATCTGTAGTCCTGATGATATGCTGTAACTCTCTAATCTGAGCCAACAAGGAATCACGCTCCAATAGAAGAGCCTCATACCGGTAATAAGGAACAGGGGGCAATGTAGACTGGAATGGGGCACTCGCTACTGAATGGCCAGTGGAATCTGAATCAGCTAGTGGGGGTCCTTTGACAGGTGGCCTCATGCCTGGAGGTGAAATAGCCTGCAATGGTACGGGCTGCAATAGCGGTGGATGTAGAATAGCCAATGCTGGTGGAATGACAGGACGTGGATCCGATGCTGGTGCTCCAACTGAAGGCTCTGAGTGATCAGCTGATACGGGAATAAAAGAGTCGGCCATCTCTGCTATCTGAAATCATATCGTAATATAAGAATCTCGTACCATAACGTAATTTACACTAATACCTGATATACCGAAACACTCAACCTCTCAACATTCTATCATCCTATGCCTTACTTCTAATCCTAACCCTCTACCCATTCCCATTAACCTAGGCTTGTGTCAGTGACTTATAACCTGTAGCTCTGATACCAAACCTGTGGCGCCCTCCAAACCCGGGTCAGAAGTTTGGGGTCCACACACACACCTTAATTATAACATGCTTATAACAATAATAAAGATACTAATAATATATGCAATGACCCTACTTACCAACCACCACGGACCGCAACAGGTTAAAGTATGCACACAAGCCAAACACACTAATATATTACAAACCGTTCAAATCCCAACTATTTCAAATTCAAACTGATTATTAAACATTATTACAACTTTTATAAACTTAAATTATTCCAAAAGAAGCCTACTAGCTCAGCTTTCTTAGCCTGAACCCCTAGCTCTCGCGCTGGACTGGGGATCCTCTTTACCAACTGGTTCCTTTTTAACTGGAAAGAATATAAACAACATCGCACAAATGAGCTAACTAGCTCAGCAAGTCACAATGACAAAACTGAGAATAATGATCATCAGGTGAATATGGTTATGATATCAAGTGAACAATGGATTATGATTTAGAATTGGATATTATACTTTTAATTTAAAAACCAAGGTTAGGCTGCTGATCAGTCACGCACTAACCCCAAGTATGGCACACAGCATTGCTCTAACTACTGGATCCAAGGCACACATTGGCCTAACTTGACCATTATATGGTCTGACCACGAATCTGGTCCACAATTTTATAAAAACAATCCAATTCTAACATAATAACAGAATATGCAATAATAAACAATAACCAAAATCATTAACAACAATAAATGTTTAACAATGAAAGGGTTTCAATCCTTGTAAAGATCAACAAGGTACTTTCAAAGCTTGAATGTTGGGTAATGAAAGAATTGGATAACAAAGGAAACAACGTTTCAGGGTTTCAAGGATTTGGTCTTTCAAAGCATAAGATATCATGGATTGAGTATATAATAATTCAGTTCAGTGTCTGGTATTTAGTTTGTATGTATTTGTGGAGTAGTATCGTAGATTTGTGGTTCTTGTTTGGGTATACAATAATCAATGGATTAAAAAGAATATGGTTCATAGCTCAAGAACAAATACTGAAATCAGGATTTAGGTTTCCGTGCTTCAAAGCACTTGCAATGTCAACAAGACTATCAAGAATTACAATATCTCGAGAGAGTTCAGAACACTTGCCTGATATTAGCTTACTATCCTGCACTTGCTTTCAATCTCAATCGTCTTACTCTTCAACTACCTGTTTCCCTTTCCTACGCCTTGCCTCTTCTGCTCACATATCATAAGCATCTATCAATCATCAACTCACAGGATTCTATTCAACACATACTTCTATCTACCCTTCGTTTTACCCAAATCCGATTAACGGATTGAAATCTATGCAATAACCAAGTAAACACCGAATATATAGACCGATAGTCAAACAACAGGTCACGTATAACACATAATACATCACGTAATCAATGACATATCATCTATAAAGAAGTCTCGGGTCATAAATATGCTTTCGGGTATTTAAAATGATTTTTAAAACATTTTTCGGAATTAAAACGGGTCGTTGGATCAATTTCGGGTTAATAAACAGGGTTCGGTTGGCCCATTCTGGCTCCGAAATAATTTTAGAATAATTATCGAGCCTTGGAAATAATTTAGAATAATATTTTAAAGCTCGAAACTATTTTTCAGAATTTTTAAATCATTTTTAAATAATTAAATCTAATTAAATAACTAATTAAAATCAATTAATAATTAATTAAATCAATTAATCAATTAATTTTCAAATTAATTGACCAATTAATCAATTATAAATTAACTGAAATTAATTAACTAATTAATTCAGATTTATTTGTGAATTAAAAATAATTTTCGGAATTAAAATAATAATTTTCAGAATTTTCAGAAATTAAAAATGAATTTTTATAATAAAAATAAATTGGAAATATGATTTTTAAACATTTTATAAACAGGAATCCTATTTTTGAAAACTTTGCAAACTACATGGACTAAACTTCACCATCTTCAAAAATACAGGGACTAAACTGCAATTTTGCAGTTTCAGTCGCCGGAAAATCGGGGGTGGCCGGAGAAGACGATCCCGGCGTCCTCACCCCACCAACACCTCCAGATCAACACTACACAACACCAGGAACTTGTTCATCCATTCAAAACATTCTAATCATCCCTGTTCTGGCCGGAAATTGGCCAAGAACATCGCCGGTTTCCGGCGAACATCGCAAATCTTAAAAACACAACTCCCTTCGATTCAAGCATCCTCTGTTAACGAGCTATATATCAATCGATTGCAAATTTTATAAGGAACACAACCCACTATAAATCAACAGCTAATAACCCCTGAATCAAAAAACCCCCAAATTTCAATTGAAAACATTCATACGGGTTATAAACCCTAATCTTGAAATTCGAAAATTAAACCCACTTTTGAGCATGTTATTGAACTCCAAATCAGACGTATGACATATAAAAATCATCAGGAAAACAAGCTCTACAACATGCAATCATCAAATCATACAAACAATCATCCAAACAAAAATTCATATTTTCAATAAAATAAATTTGAAAATAAATAAATTTTTAGAAAAATACCCTTGATTTCTGCAGTGAAATAAAGCTCAGAATCTGATAGAACACCTCAAATCCTTCGTTTTGGTTACTCAAGCTTTAAAAACAGAGATCGGTAACGCCTTCGTTTTGCTGTTTGATTCTTAGAACAGTTTTAAGAAATTAGGGCTTTTCTCTGAAAATTATATAATTAACTATCTGCAAATGATTTTGATACGAAATAAAATACGGTAAAAGGCTATTTATAATTATGGAAAATTTGTATCCCGTTGGATCATTCCAGATATAAAACAGTACGTTTATCTATAAAAACTGATCGAAACGGTATCGGTTTTCGGGATAATTATCCAAATTAGTACAATTTGTACAGCGGTCTTGGTCTCAGCGCCTGGTTACACGTATTACGAAGTGATAATTGGGATAGTTTAATAAAAAGCCACCGTTTATCAAAAATACGGGTTTTATTGATTTATCGAAACGAATATTGCATCGAAAATGTTGCGCCGAGACCCGCGCAGGACAAACTGTAAGCCGGATCGAAAAAGTCGAAACATGGAATATGCTCGGAATATTACAATTAGGTTAGGAAGGAGTTTTCGAACGAGTTTCGGGTTCCAAAAACATAACAACGGTTGACGTCGGTTGGTTCCCGTTTTTATAAAATAGATTTTAATTACCCGGAAAAAGATTTTAGAAATTTCATATGATTCTTATAAATCCATAAACCAACATAAAAATAATTAGGAAGATATGAAAATTATCTATATTTTATTTTGGACATATAAAAATTAAAATACTCAATTAATATTATTTTTGAATATTCAAGTACAGATAACACTTAACAATTAACTCACAGAATAGATACTGAACACACATAATAATTGTATAATAGCAAAAATAATTACACGATATATCCCAGATATTACAATGCAATTATTATTATCAAGGAGGTATACATAGCTCAAGAGACTATATGTGGATTTACTATAACGACTTGTATATTTTAAATTATTTTAAAAGTATAAATATTGAATAATTAATTAAATAAAATATGTGTATTGGTTTTGACAGACGTGTTTTGTTCTCTATTATATATGTGTGATTTGTTGGTGTTTAGGGTTGAATTGCGGAGTTGTATTGTTTTGTCTCACTTTTAAAAATGATTTTATTGCATTTTTATTTTCGTAAATATTTGAATTGTCTCTAAAATTGCTTTTATGATTTTATAATTTCAATAATTATTTTTAGGATTTTATAAAATTGAGAAATCAATATGTCATTAATTATTTATCTTTAAATGATTTTCTGATTGCATCTATTTGTAAAATCCATTTTAAATTCCAGGATTCTTCAAAAATTACGAAACTCATATTTTATTAAGTTTATAATATTCTGAGAATTTTAAAATTATTTATGGAATTTTATTAAGTTTATCGTTTGATTGTTAGAAGCATGTATAAATTGCGTTTTAAAAAATATTTTAAAATTTTGAAATTTATGTTTTTATTAACTTCGGGGTATTTAAAATATTTTAAGACTATTATCGTGATTTTTTGAATTTGTTTTAAAGATGTCTCGGTTCTTTAATCTCAAATTCGGGATAAAAATCCGGTCCCAAGGTATTCAGGGACACATGTTAACAACTTAGAATAAGAAGTTAACACGTATCCCTTTTATAGGACACGTGTTAGTTGTGGTTTATTCCCCTGTTCTTCCTCGGTTTCGTCCGATCCTCTCTCTGTTTCTTGCTCTCTCTCTCGAAATCTCAGTCTCTTCCTCTGTCGCTTCTTTTCCTCTTTGTCTCTCTTCGTTCCCTGCTTCTCCGCCGTTCGTTCTCCGCTGTTGCTCTCAATTTCCGGTGAGCCGACGCTGTTATTCCGGCTTGCTAGTTCTTATATACATGATTGTATGTATATGTTTATATGTGCTATGTGTGCTACTGTTAGGAATATGTGTATTAGTTTGATGATAAGTTAAACAAAACACTTAAGTAGAAATCTAGTGTTTGTAGCCTCAACGGATAAGACCATCTTGGCTATCCGTTGAAGGAGTAGCTTTACTTAGCAGTAAGTTTAGTATTGTAGCACATTTCATTCTCTGGTTTCAAGTTGTAATTCTTAGATGTTGTAGGAAATTATCAGTCATGTTGACTACTAATGGATATACAAATAAGAGGGCTAATTGTAAATATTTCATGCCTTGTAATTTTGTATAAGTGAAGAAGTATCAACTGATATTGAAGACCTTCAACGGATAAGAAACAAAGCTTCAACGGATGTCTCTAATGCTTCAACGGATAATATCCATCAATGGATAAGTGCTTCAACGGATAAAGACTTCAACTGATAATGCATCAACGGATAAAGCTTCAACGGATAAAGCTTCAACGGATAAAGCCTCAACGGATAAGGCATCAATGGATGAAAGCTTCAACGGATGCTTAGTTCATTAGCAGTTGATAGTGACAATTCATTAGCTGACAGAGGCACATGGGTTGACAGAGACAAACTGGAATGTGGAAGCCTCTAGGAGGAATCAAAAAAATGCAGCATTCCCATTCTGATGCAAACAAGGAAGTATTCAAAGATTCACAGATTATCCTAGATTGCATTGGATAGAGAAATGAAGAAGAAACATGTGAAGAATCCTTTCAATTGTATTTTACAGTTTTGTCTTCACTTGTAAACTTGGTGTTATATAAACCAAGTAGCAGCTAGTAATTAGATAAGAATTTTCCTGAGCTGTTTAGAAATATCCAGAGAGAAAATCATCTAATTTGTACTAGGAAGCAGCTGTGATTTAATTCTTTGAATCACAGATTTTCTGAAATAACACATCTCTGGTGGAACAACAAATCCACCAGAAAAGTTTTTAAGATCTTTGTGTTCTTTACATTTATGTTTGAATATATATCTGTCTGCATTGGCTTTAAGCAATTCACACACACACACTTGTTTTCAGAAACACTTAGCCCTAGAAACTGCTCAAAACTTAAAAAGTTTTGAGATTTACATTCAACCCCCCTTCTGTAAATCTCATTGTTAGTCCACTGGGAATAACAATTGGTATCAGAGCGAGCTCTTAACATACAAAGAGTTTAAAGATCTATTTTGCTAACATCATGAGTGCACAGAAGAATCCTCCTGCTACCATCATGAGTAGGAAGGATATTGGTATAAAGATCCCAGTCCTGGAAAAAGATAATTATCATCACTGGAAAGTGAAGATGCATTTACATCTTCTTTCTCAAGATGAAAGCTACATCTACTGTATTGAAAATGGTCCTCACATCCCTCACAAAGTAGCCACAGCTGCTACTGCAACAGTTGCTGTTGGACAGTCCATTCCCAAGCCAAAAGCAGAATGGACTATTGAAGACATGGAAGAAATCCGCAAGGACAAGAGAGCCATGAACATTTTGTTTAATGGCTTAGATCAAGATATGTTTGACAATGTCATCAATAGCCAAACTGCAAAGGAAGTTTGGGATACTGTACAAATCATCTGTAAAGGTACTGAGCAGGTTAGAGAGAACAAGATGCAGCTTCTTATTCAACAGTATGAATATTTTCACTTTGAAGAAGGTGAATCATTAAATGATACCTTCAACAGATTTCAGAAACTGTTAAATAGATTGAAGCTGTATGGTAGAGTGTACCAAGTCAAGGATTCCAACTTAAAATTTCTTAGGTCTCTACCAAAGGAATGGAAGCCCATGACTGTCTCTTTAAGAAATTCTCAAGATTATAAGAACTTCACACTTGAATGATTATATGGAATTCTGAAGACTTATGAACTTGAAATGGAGCAGGATGAGCTGTTGGAAAAGGGAAAGAGAAAAGGAGGAATAGTTGCTCTTGTAGCTGACAGTGAGAAGACGGAAGCCAGGAATGAGGAGAAGACAATGCCAAGTCTCAAAATTAGCACAAGCAAATCAAAATTGTTAGGTCCCAATGTGTTTGTAGAAGGGGGGGTTGAATACAAACAATACCGAATAATCGAATAAATGCGGAATAAAAAATGTGAAACAAAATTCAAGTTAAATAAAAATATTATTAAACTTGAAAGGTGTTACAACAACTGTATCGATTACAAGGAATTAATCTCAAATTAATTATCACAAATTTAGAATAAATTCGACATGAACTTTTTCTATTTTTGCAATAATTTGAATCAAATGCTAAACGCGATTTGAGATTAAGTTCTAGGGATTTTGATCCGCTAGATTGTTACACAATAACAAGAGAATGATTTCTAGTTGATTGGATTTAACTTTACAAGCTAGAAATTATGATCTTGAAGTTTGCAGATGAAGGATGAAATATTTTGCTTCTTTTTCTTTTCTGCTGTGTTCTTGTTTTGACTTGTGTTCTGGATTAAAATTGTTGAATGGCTGCTTCTGTCTTTTTAATCAATCAACAGAATGGAATGAACTGGAATGATAATCCCATAGCTGGTAGGACTTTCGGTGAGACTATCCTTTGAACTAGCAAGACAATCTCAACAGCTAGCAAGACTTTCGGTATGACAATCAAATAAACTAGCAAGACTATCAGAATGAACTAGCAAGACAATCCTCCTCCCAGTGTAACTTTCGGTGAGACTATTGAAAATGGCCTGGCATGACAATCGGTATGACAATCCTGATTGTCATGCTAGTTCATTTTCAATTGTCTTGCTGATTTAATGCAGATTTTAATCCAATTAAAATTCTGAAAAACCTTAATATTAATTCAGAATTAATTAATCAATTAATTCAATTAATCAATAAATTAATCTTTGCAGATATAATTTATTTTCTTAATTAAATTATATGACTTAATTAATTAATAAAGAATTAATACTAATCTGAGCAACAACCATTCTTCTGAAAATCTTCTGAAAATCACTGAAAATTATGAATCAATTCCACCACTTCAACGTTGACACTCGATGTACTGTCTGGTTCATGAGTGACTAACTTCCGTGACGTTTCTTCATGTCTTGACTTTGATACTCTGATTTTCTTCAGATTAAATCCTTGTAATTAATTGATACCCTGACGAGATCTCTGTCACTTGGTTAAATCCACAATCTTGATTTATATCACTGAGGCATGATCAATTTCTTGAACTTCTTCCAGTAAATTAATTCCTCAAGTCTGTAGATGAACCTTGTTTCTGAATCCTTTGACATATATTACTTTGCGAGATCTCTTTGACGGTAGATCCACTATTTACTTATTACATTCTTATTTGAGTTGAGTTAAATCCTCGAATATACAAATAGGCTATGACATATGACTTACAATCTCCCCCTATTTATTTGTTAGACAATAACACACAAATACCTAGAGGATAACTCAACTAACAAATAAGAAAAAGATATAAACTGAAATGCAAAGTAAATAGTAGAAAAGTTTCTGGAAGACATTTAACATTTTCCAGATTCCAAGTAGATGTTCCTCTAGACTGAACATATCTTCAAGTAGTTTCATCTTCATTTGTACAACCACATTTCCTGTTAAGAAGCACATATCTCTCTTGCTTCTCCCCCTATGAGAATCAACTGATTAAAGAAGATCACCTTCGTTTACCACCTCTCCCGTACAATAGGATCCGCAGATAAAAGCCAATGGTACTCCCCTAACAGATTCTTCCCTTACTAGAAAATCACCTTGTGTTTACCACCTCTCCCGTACAATAGGATCCGTAGTTACAAACAACAATGGTGTGGTGTAGTGTACATATGATCTTTTTCTTCCTCCCTGCTATTTCTCCCCCTTAGTTGAGGAATCCTCCAAACTATTACTTAAGCTTTTATCTCCCCCTTAAAGAAGGAATGTATGCCATCGTCTGAAGGAGTTCTCATATTTCACTTGGTTGGAAAAGAAATAACAAGAAGTTTCTCTTTCTTCCTCACTGTGAGTGTGTGATTCTGTTTAGTGTACCTCACATGTGTTTCACTCTTCTCTCCACTCGTGTTTACACTCATTCTCACAAGTGTATCACTCCTCTCATAGCTCCAAAAATCAGCTGTATTTGCAAGGAAAATCACCTTAGCCATCCTTAAGGAGGTCACAGGTGGTGCAATGGGAGTTCGCAAATCCCCATCCTTGTTAAACTCGTCAGATGAATCTGAGTCATAATCTACAAGTTGTTAGTTTCCCTTTTAGGGTTCCAGATTTGAATTCTGGGAAGGTAAACAATGATCCAAAGAATTTAGCATAAAGATCAAGGTTCCCTTCTAATGTCTGTGAAGACATTTCCTTGTGACTCATCAGGTAATATCTGAATCATTGTCAACAAGTTGCCGATCTGCGCCTATGTCAGATCCACTATCCGCAGATGCATCCAGGGGATTTAAGCCTGGGGAGGTAGACACTGACCACTGACATATGGCTTTTGGATCAGTATCCTCTCCTAACACCTGTAAAGGCAATTGGTCCACTAACGAACCTTGAACAATCGAATCTGACCTTAAAATGGTCGAAACTCTTGTTTTCGACAACTCATCCTTTGTGTGTGTAACCTCTCCTTGTGCATCAAGAATTGTTTATGTTTGAAGTGGTGACCCTACATCGGATGCCTTGGTCGACAGGCAAAATTCAATAGACGCACCCTGTTGAGAGAATGAATCTAGTAACTGTTTTTGTGCCTTTCCAGCCATTACATCTTTTTGAGAAGATGTATGGGGGCTAGCAGTTGTCTCGGTTTAAATACTACTCATCTATGTAGGAGACAGAGCTACTGGGTTGACTACAGAACCTTCCTTATGTGGTGCACTAAGGCACTATCTCCCTCACGCTCATTCATACTACATTTAGTGGTAAGAGAGTGTTGGTTGGTTCTGTTTCTGTGTTTGTCTTTACAACCTGGGATAGAAGTTATGGGTTTTCAACCTCATGATTGTCAATGAAAAAAAGTCATTGGAGACTGAAACTGTATCACAGAACATATGGCAATATAGAGAGAAAATGATTTACAATAGTGATTTCAAAAGATTTTACATGAAATAAGAAATCACTAATGTAGAAAGAAGTTTGAGTTCAATGATAGCATTATTAATATACCACTGCACATATAAAACAATATAATTGTGCCTAGTGATAAGAGAGTTAAAAATATGACGACTCTACTAGTTCATATTAAACAATAACTTTAGTTAGAGTACCATACCATGTCCTTGACGATTGCTTGAGTAGTACACTAGTTCATACCAATCTGAAGTGAGATTGTGAAGAAGAGATTGCATAGTCCAATAGATCTGTAACTGCAAAGTCTATGAACTGAGGTGCATTGACTTCCTCTTTTGACTCACCAACCAGGAGTACACTTGTACACATCTTACTAGAGTCCAATTCCAAGTGTAATGTGCATCAGGTGCCCGATATGTCGTAATATTCTCAAGTCTCGTCACTGGTGCTATATGTTAGATACTGCTTCCTGATAATAACCTAGCACAATATACAAAATTTCACTGATAACATATCCAGCTTGCAAACAGCCATATCCCTCAGATAAACCATTGCTGTTATCTCCAAAGGTAACTAGGGGGCCAGCTTTCTTAACCACATTTGATAGCAGGGCTCTATCTCCGGTCATATGTCTTGATGATCCACTGTCAAGAATCCACACTACCGGTTACAACTATTTAATGCCCTGCACTTCAAATGGATTAGACCTTCTTCGGAACCCAAACTTGGTTGGGCCCGACATACTTGTAAAATTGTCCTTTGTCAGGCAAAACAACATTTTTAATTTTAATGGTCTCAACATCCTCAATGACTGAACATTTGACCTTGTAAATAGCCTTAACAAATTTCTGGTTAGGCTTAGGCACAAATGTCTCCTTTCTAGCCTTAGAAGGACTAGCAGTCTTAGACCTATCATGCTTCTTGTTATTCACATGCTGACGAGGAGTAGTCTTATCATTAGACACATGCTTACCATTAAAATAAGCATACATCATATTAAAAGCACAAGACATACAATTAGAAACACCACATGCTTTATGAGAGTGATTAACAGCAGGCAATTTATGCATGGTAGACATGGCATTTTTGTTATCCAACTCATGTGTGTCTGAGTTAGTCTCAGTTGCTTTCACAACTTTGACTGGAACTTTCGACTCATTTGACTTGGAAACAATCTTCTCATTAGCATAATCCTCAGCACGTATTTCTTCTTGAATAACAGAAGAGGTCGCATCAAATGGTTCAGCAATTGATGGTTTATAGAGGGGTTCATCAACACCCTTAAACACATGTGGTACTTCCCTCCCTTTAGCACAGACATGAGGAGGGGAGTTTATGCCTAATTCTCCAATAGCAATATTGTAATCATAACCTATTCCAGATGTTTGATTAACAGCTTGCTTACTGTAGAACTCTTTAGCCTTCGAACAAGAATTGAAGTAGTCTCTAACCTTAGTCTCAAGACCGGTGATCTTATCTTTGAGAATAGTTTTGAGTTTTCTATAACAGTCAACTCTATTCTCTAGAAAAGATACTTGTTCTTTTAATTTATCTTGATTAATGTGCACAAGTCTTAATTCATTGACCTCTTTCTCAAGGTCTGTGATCTGTAAACTTAACAGTTCATTATCACGACGTGCACAATCTAAGCTACCTCTTAGATGATAAACCATTTCAGCATCAGAAAGTTTTACCTCTATTCTTGACGATGAAGCTTTTCCATCAATAGCCATAAGAGCAAGATTTCCTTCATCTTCATCTTCACTGTCAGTATCATCCCAGCTTCTTCCCTTTGCCAGATAAGCCCTTTCAGAGTTCTTTCTTACTTGCTTTGGCTTCCTACATTCTGTGGCAAAGTGTCCCAACTCATTACAGTTATAGCATCTGATGGTGCTCCGATCAACCATCCCTGTTTTGTATCCACCACTGCTGGTGTTAGAGGATGAAGATCCACCTTTCTGGAATTTGTTGTAGTTGGACTTGTACTTAAGCTTGGGATTCCTCTTGAATCTGACATGGGAGAATCTCTTGACAATTTGGGCCATTGACTCGTCTTCCAATTGCTCCAGCTCTTCCAAGGAATAAAAATCATCACTTGATTGATTTGTAGTAGGAGGATCATATTCTGCTACTAACATATTTTCCTCAGCCTTGGAACACTGTACCATTCTCTCCAATTGTTGAGATTGCTGTTGTTGTTGACCTTCAGCTACAAGCGCAGTAGATGTGCTGACCATTCTATCCTTCCCGTAGACTTCCTTCTATTGAATCTGCTCCAACTCATAGGTTTTTAACACTCCATAGAGCCTGTCCAAAGAAATCTCACTCAGATCTCTAGCTTCTCTAATGGCAGTGATTCTATGTTCAAGATGAGTTGGCAGTGTTAAAAGGAACTTTTTGTTGACCTCCTTGATTGAATAATATTTCCCATTTATGTTCAGGTTGTTGATCAACGCATTGTACCTCTCAAACAATTCAGTAATTCCTTCTCCTGGATTTGATTTAAAATATTCATACTCAGAGGTTAGGATCTCCAACTTGTTCTCCCTAACTTCCTCTGTGCCTTCATTAATCACCTCAATAGTTTCCCACATGTGTTTGGAATTTTTACAATTCATCACATGTCTGTTCATCAAGGGATCAAGGGAATCAATTAATATTAATTGAAGGCTGGCATCCAAGGAGGCTTCTTCCTTCTCAGCAGTAGTAAAATCTTCAGGCTCTTTTGGATAGGTTCTAGCTTTGGTAATCACAACATCATCTACTATCACCTCTGATTCAATAACCATCGGAGTTTTTAGACCCTTCTTTAACAAGTTCAGATATTTGGGATTTGCAACTTGTAAAAATAATAGCATCTTCTTCTTCCACATGATATAATTTTCTTTATCAAATAGTGGAATTTTAACGGTTCCAACTTTTTGTGAAGTCATTATGAATTTTTGAATAAATAAAAATTCAAGGAGTTGAAAAATCACAAAAGTCTAGGATCTTGATTTGTTCGTTAATCAGAAGGCTCTGATACCAATTGTTAGGTCCCAATGTGTTTGTAGAAGGGGGGGTTGAATACAAACAGTACCGAATAATCAAATAAATGCGGAATAAAAAATGTGAAACAAAATTCAAGTTAAATAAAAATATTATTAAACTTGAAAGGTGTTATAACAACTGTATCAATTACAAGGAATTAATCTCAAATTAATTATCACAAATTTAGAATAAATTCGACATGAACTTTTTCTATTTTTGCAATAATTTGAATCAAATGCTAAACGCGATTTGAGATTAAGTTCTAGGGATTTTGATCCGCTAGATTTTTACACAAGAATAAGAGAATGATTTCTAGTTTATTGGATTTAACTTTACAAGCTAGAAATTATGATCTTGAAGTTTGCAGATGAAGGATGAAATATTTTGCTTCTTTTTCTTTTCTGCTGTGTTCTTGTTTTGACTTGTGTTCTGGATTAAAATTGTTGAATGGCTGCTTCTGTCTTTTTAATCAATCAACAGAATGGAATGAACTGGAATGACAATCCCATAGCTGGTAGGACTTTCGGTGAGACTATCCTTTGAACTAGCAAGACAAACTCAACAGCTAGCAAGACTTTCGGTATGATAATCAAATAAACTAGCAAGACTATCAGAATGAACTAGCAAGACAATCCTCCTCCCAGTGTAACTTTCGGTGAGACTATTGAAAATGGCCTGGCATGACAATCGGTATGACAATCCTGATTGTCATGCTAGTTCATTTTCAATTGTCTTGCTGATTTAATGCAGATTTTAATCCAATTAAAATTCTGAAAAACCTTAATATTAATTCAGAATTAATTAATCAATTAATTCAATTAATCAATAAATTAATCTTTGCAGATATAATTTATTTTCTTAATTAAATTATATGACTTAATTAATTAATAGAGAATTAATACTAATATGAGCAACAACCATTCTTCTGAAAATCTTCTGAAAATCACTGAAAATTATGAATCAATTCCACCACTTCAACGTTGACACTCGATGTACTGTCTGGTTCATGAGTGACTAACTTACGTGACATTTCTTCATGTCTTGACTTTGATACTCTGATTTTCTTCAGATTAAATCCTTGTAATTAATTGATACCCTGACGAGATCTCTGTCACTTGGTTAAATCCACAATCTTGATTTATATCACTGAGGCATGATCAATTTCTTGAACTTCTTCCAGTAAATTAATTCCTCAAGTCTGTAGATGAACCTTGTTTCTGAATCCTTTGACAGATATTACTTTGCGAGATCTCTTTGACGGTAGATCCACTATTTACTTATTACATTCTTATTTGAGTTGAGTTAAATCCTCGAATATACAAATAGGCTATGACATATGACTTACAAGAATCAAGCAAGGGTAAAGAGCAAGCAGCTGAGGATGAAGACAATTCCAGTCAGGATGACTCTGATGATGTTGATGAACATCTGGCTTTTCTGTCCAGGAGGTTTGCAAAGATGAAGTTCAGAAAAAATACAAAGTTCACTAAGCCAAACAAAAACATGGTGGACAAATCAAAGTTCAAATGTTATAACTGTGGCATTAGTGGACACTTTGCAAGTGAGTGTAGAAAGCCAACTTCTGTTAAAAAGAAATTTGACCATGTTGATTACAAAAAGAAGTATTTTGATTTACTCAAACAAAAGGAAAGAGCTTTTCTCACTCAAGATGATTGGGCAGCAGATGGGGTCAATGAAGATGATGATATGGAATATGTCAACCTAGCCCTGATGGCTAATTCTGATGAAAATGAAACTAGTTCATCAAGCAACCAGGTAATTACTACTGATCTCTCTCAGCTTTCTAAACATGAATGTAATGAAGCCATAAATGATATGTCCAATGAATTATATCATTTGCGTGTTTCCCTTAAATCACTAGCAAAAGAAAACACTAGGATCAAGGAGAATAATGTGTTTTTAAGTGATAGGAATGCTGTGTTAGAGGATCAGGTAATTGAGCTTGAAAAGATAAAAATTAAATGCTTGACTGTTGAAAGTGAACTAGAAGAAGCTGTTAAGAAAGTAGAAATTCTTTCTAAACAGTTAGAAAGTGAGCAAGAGGTAATCAAGGCCTGGAAAACATCTAGGGATGTTAGTGTTCAGATTGCAAAGGTTCAGGGAATTGAATCATTCTGTGAGGATGCCTGGAAGAAAAAAAAGGAGTTAGAATTAATTGATGGATTGTCAACGGATGTGGAATCAACGGATGATGAAAGTTATCCGTTGAAGGAAGAAAAGGAGCATCCGTTGAAGGCTCATCAATTAAAACAGGCAAGTTCTTTTAAAAATAAAAACCTCAATAAAAAGAATGATTCAACTCTCAAGAACTTTGTCAAAGAAGGAGCTAGCACATCCAGAGATGTCAGTAAGGTGAATATATGACACATGACTTTAGATCAGCTGAAAGATAGGCTTAAGTTGGTTGAGGATAAGAAGGAAACTAAAAGAAAATCTAAAAGAAATGGGAAGGTAGGGATTAATAAACATAACAATTACACACCTGATAGGTATGCTCCTAGAAAAAGCTGTGTGCATTGTAAAAGTGTTAATCACCTATCTGATAATTGCAAATCTGTTAAAAATGCTCCCATGCCTTCAAATCCCTCCATTCCTAATATGTCTATGTCACTTCTGCATGCTATGCCTGTTATGTCTCACCAGAATCCCCATGCACATTTTGCAAACATGCCATATATTAATAATCCTTATTTTACTGCATTTAGTATGCCTCAAATGCCATACAATATGCCTATGTGGAATAACATGTTTGCACAACCTATGCCTTATCAAATTCAATCAAATGTGTTAAATGATTCTGTGACTAACCCTACACTTCAACCAACCACATCTGAGACCAAGGTTGACCCAAAGTTACCTAAGTCAAAAGATGCAGGAGGAATGAAGTCTAGGAAAAAGACTAACAAGGCTGGACCCAAGGAAACTTGGGTACCAAAATCAACTTGATTGATTTTGCTGTGTGCAGGGAAAAAGAAGGAATCTATGGTACTTGGACAGTGGCTGTTCAAGACACATGATAGGAGATTTCACCCTGCTCACAGAGTTTAAGGAGAGAGCTGGCCCTAGCATAACCTTTGGAGATGACAGCAAAGGGTTCACTATGGGATATGGCTTGATTTCAAAAGAAAATGTCATCATTGATGAAGTTGCATTGGTTGATGATCTCAAACACAATTTATTGAGCATCAGTCAACTATGTGACAGAGGGAATACTGTTTCCTTCAATTCTGAAGCCTGTATTGTCACAAGTAAGAAGGACAATAAAGTGGTTCTAACTGGAGTTAGAAAAGGGAATGTGTACTTAGCTGATTTCAACTCTACAGATGCAGAATCCATTACTTGTCTTCTCAGCAAAGCAAGTCCAGTTGAAAGTTGGCTATGGCACAAGAAGCTGTCCCATTTGAATTTCAAGACAATGAATGATCTAGTCAAAAAGGACTTAGTTAGAGAAATGCCTCTAGTGGAATTCACAAGGGATGGACTGTGTGATGCTTGTTAGAAAGGAAAGCAAAAGAAAGTATCATTCAGTAAGAAGCTTGAATCTGCAATTGATGAACCACTACAACTTCTACACATGGATCTTTTTGGACCAGTCAATGTATTGTCAATTTCAAGGAAAAGATATTGCCTAGTGATTGTAGATGATTTCTCAAAGTTTTCATGGGTTTATTTTCTTGGATCAAAGGATGAAGCTAGTGAAATCATCATCAATCATATCAAGAAAGTCAACAATCATCCTGATTTTAAAGTAAGGAATATTAGGAGTGACAATGGAACTGAGTTCAAGAATTCAACCATGAAGTTGTTCTGTGAAGAAAGTGGGATCATGCATGAGTTCTCAGCTCCAAGGACTCCACAACAAAATGGTGTGGTGGAAAGGAAGAACAGATCACTAATTGAAGCTGCAAGGACAATGCTTGAAGAGTCAAAACTCCCAACTTATTTTTGGGCTGAGGCTGTTAACTGTGCATGTTACACTCAGAACATTTCTCTAATCAATCAAGCAAAAGGCATGACTCCCTATCAATTATTCAAGAGAAGAAAACCAACTTTAAACTTTCTACATGTCTTTGGTTGCAAATGCTACATCTTAAGGAATCAATCTGATCACAAAGGGAAGTTTGATGCAAAGGCTGATGAAGGAATATTTGTTGGTTATTCTGCTGGAAAATCATATAGGGTCTACAATCTAAGAACCAACATTGTCATGGAATCTGTACATGTTGTATTTGATGATAAAAAGATTGATGGACTAACAGATGAAGGACATCATGAAGGACTCAAATTTGACAATATTGAGATATATTGTGATGATGGTGAAGATGAGAATGATGAAGAAGGCATCTCAAGAGGGATTCAAAATTTGCCTTTGGATAATGCACAGAATGCTGCATCCGTTGAAAGTCATAGCTTAGCTTCCGTTGAAAGAAGCAATGCAGCATCCGTTGAAAGACAAAGTGCATCATCCGTTGAAGTTCATAATGAAGCATCCGTTGATCACATTCTATCAACGGATAATCAATTCACTTCATCAGTTGATAGAGCTCCCAATTCCTTTCAAAGGATCAGCAACTCAGAGGGAGTTTCAACCAATCAACATTCTATTTCACATCATGATAATATTGAGGCAACCTCATCTAGAGCTAATCTACCACCTCAAAGGAAATGGACCAAGAATCAGCCTTTTGAACTGATCATTGGTGATGCTACATCTAAAGTGCAAACTAGAAGGGCTACTCAAGATGAATGTCTGTATAGTGGCTTTCTATCACAGGAGGAACCTAAGAGAGTGGAAGAAGCTCTATTGGATCCAGATTGGATTTTAGCAATGCAAGAAGAGCTAAACCAATTTGAGAGAAACAAAGTATGGAAGCTGGTACCCAAGCCAAAGAACAAGAGTTCTATTGACACAAAATGGGTATTCAGAAACAAGATGGATGAAAATGGCATTGTCATAAGGAATAAAGCCAGATTGGTTGCTAAAGGCTACTCTCAACAAGAGGGAATAGATTTTGATGAAACACTTGCTCCAGTTGCCAGACTTGAAGCCATCAGAATCTTTCTAGCCTATGCAGCTAATGCCAATTTCCAAGTCTATCAAATGGATGTCAAGAGTGCATTTCTAAATGGGGAATTAGAGAAAGAAGTTTATGTAATCCAACCTCCAGGATTTGAAGATCCAAATTTTCCAGACTATGTGTACTATCTGTTGAAAGCACTCTATGGACTAAAGCAAGCACCTAGAGCCTGGTATGAGACTTTGTCAAAATTCCTTCTAGATAATCACTTCACAAGAGGTACTGTTGATAAAACTCTCTTCTTTAGAAATGTTAATGGCTCTAAAATACTTGTTTAAATTTATGTAGATGATATTATATTTGGATCTACAGATGATAAGCTTTGTAAAAAGATTGCTAAGTTAATGCAAAGTAAATATGAAATGAGCATGATGGGAGAGCTAACTTATTTTCTTGGTTTACAAGTTAAACAAGTTAGTGATGGAATTTTCATTAGTCAAACTAAGTACATTTATGATCTTTTAAAGAAGTTTGACTTAATGGATTGTTCATCTGCAAAAACTCCCATGGCCACTGCCACCAAGCTTGAATTAAACAAGGCTGAAAAGTCTGTGGATATTTCAAGTTATAGAGGCATGGTTGGCTCACTTTTATATTTAACTGCTAGTAGACCTGATATAATATTTTCTACATGTCTCTGTGCTAGATTTCAAGCTGACCCTAAAGAATCTCACTTAGTGGCTATTAAAAGAATTTTCAGATATCTCAAAGGGACTCCAAATCTAGGAATTTGGTACCCTAGAGAGTCTGGTTTTGAACTAATTGGCTACTCAGATGCAGATTATGCAGGCTGCAAAATAGACAGGAAAAGCACAACTGGTACCTGTCAATTTCTAGGGAACAAGCTTATGTCATGGTTCAGCAAGAAGCAGAATTCTGTTTCCACATCAACAGCTGAAGCTGAGTATATTGCTGCTGGTAGTTGCTGTGCACAGATATTATGGATGAGGAATCAACTATTTGACTATGGTCTGACTGTTGACAAAATTCCAATATTCTGTGACAACACAAGTGCCATTGCCATTACTGAAAATCCAGTGCAGCACTCAAGAACCAAGCACATTGATATCAAGTACCACTTCATTAGGGAACATGTGATGAAAGGTACAGTGGAACTTCATTTTGTTCCAAGTGACAAGCAGATTGCAGACATATTTACCAAGCCACTTGATGAATCAACATTCACAAGATTAGTAAGTGAGTTAAGTATGTTTAATTATTCATAATTTATGTCATCTATATAATCTGCCTTGTAGCCTGAAATGAATTTGCTGCAAGAACAAAGTTGGCTTTAAGTAAGACTTATCCTATCAACGGATATTCCCTATCCGTTGAAAGCCAAAATTGTTCTATCAACCGATGTTCATTATCCGTTGAAAGACAAATATATTTCTGATAATTTTATCCTTCAACGGATAAAATGGTGTTGATCATCAACGGATAACTATTTACTTATCCGTTGAAGTGTCACATCAGTTACTATAAGTGAGTCACAGTCGTTGATTCTTTTACTCAACCGTTGATACAGATATACAGTGTTGTATGTCTTTGTATTTAAGGTAGTTTTCAGAATTCCTACAGTTTTATTTATTCTTGAACGGCTGTAACTTACTTAAAAGTATTATTTAATCATTTTATTTACGTTTTAATTCAAGAAAGTATAAAAGCCCAATTGAACTCTTATTTTCACTTTACGCTTTCTTGCAATTCTTATTCTCCTTCTCTCCCAAAAATTCTCAAGTTTTTCTCTGCAACCTCTACTCACAACAATGGCACCAGTAGTCAAAATTATGTCTCAAACAGGATTTGTTTATGAAAAGAATAATTTCATAGCCTTGGTTGAAAAGAATGAAGCCCATTCTGATTATCACAAGATGATGGACTTCATCAAAAACTGCAAACTAAGCTATGCAATGCTGGAAGCCCCAACCATCTACTGTGAGGTGATTGAGGAGATTTGGACAACTTCAGAGTTCAACTCCACAGATATGACTATTGCCTTCTCTCTCAAAGGTAAGGACTATTGCATTAACTGTGATGATATACAATCTTACTTTAAATTGCCTGAGAATAATGTCATGACACCACACACTGATAAAGATGTATCTGCAATGTTAGATTCCATAGGCTATGCTTTTGATTCTGCTAGTTTAGGTAGTATTAGAAGGAAAGGCCTTAGGAAAGAATGATGTTTTCTTAGAGATGCCTTCATTAAAGTTTTCTCTGGGAAGATTAGCAATTTTGATGCCATAACTTCATCTCTTGTTAATATGCTCTATATGCTAGTTTCTAATAGGTACTTTAATTTTAGCAACTGTGTTATGCTAGAATTAGGTTCCAGATTAGGTAACAAAGCTAATAGACCACATAACATCTACTATGCTAGATTCTTTATGTTATTGGCTAACCATGTTGCTGAAGGTTTGGTTATATCCAATGAGAATAATAAACTCAAATGCTGGGCACAAGAGAAAAGGGTCCTTGCAGACCTTTTGAGAATGAACCTCAACAGCCAGGTGCCATTGGTATACTTGTCAATCATGAATGCACCACAGATAAGTGAGGTAAACACTTCTATAACTCCTACTATTTCCAACCCCATTGTTTCTTTGCCCTCTAGTGTGGCCATGGAATCTGTGTCCTTGTCCAAACAGGTTCCTGCCAAAGCCACCAAAACCAAAGTTTCAAAACTCAAGTCAAAGAAACCTACCTCTGTTGTTTCTCAAAAGACAACAGTTGTAACAACTACCATAAACCCTGAAGGGAGTGAACAGGGTGTGAGTGGTGAGGGGAGGGGTGAACATCAAGAAACCCCCCAGGATAAGGTGGGAGAGGTGAGTGGTACCCAAGCCAGCCAAGCCACAGTCTCTCAAAAGACTGTGGTGGTTCAAAAGGAGTCCAACACATCCCTAGTTGCATCCTCCCAAAAGGATGTAACTATTGAAAATAGTCCCCAACCAGGGACACAGAACAAAAGAGGGAGGGACACTGAAGCCACACATTCACCAATTAAAGCCTTTTCAAGGAAGAAGAAGGCCAAGACCCTAGTTTCCACACAAGGGACACACACAGCACAGATACATCCACCTGTATCTGAGCCTTCCCAAATTCAGCTTGATGTGATTCCAGCAAATGTGGAATCACAACCCCATTCTCTAATAATAGAAACACACCAATCATCAAACTCTCCATCACCCTCTCTGGATGTGGATATGATATTCACATCAATTCCTGATTCTCCCTCATTAAAACTCAGGGAGGAACCCCACTCAAAACCTGATGATCATCATCTTTTAGATGATTTGTTGGATCATCAGCCAATTCTTTCAGATGTGATTGAAGAATCTTTGTTACCTCACTTAAAATCAATTCCCACAGATTCAACAATTATGTCACTTTCTATATCTACATCTTTTCCTTCTTCAACGGATATCTCTCATCCGTTGACAAGTGGTTGTTCTTCAACGGATAAGCTTAACAGCAGTTATCCGTTGATACCATCAGTTTCCACTTCAATGGATACTCCCTATCCGTTGATGGTCTCTACACACATAACAGAAACAATACCAACTGTAGAGGACATGGCTACTGTACAATCACTTTTAGGTTTGAGGGAAGGGAGTGATCTTTTGAGTGAGAGGCTGGGTTGCTCCCAGGCAAAAGGAGAGGTTGAGAGTCACCATATGCATGCTATTTCTTCCAGCATGGCAAAAGTGAGGGAGGGGAGTGCCACCTTAGAAGGTGAGGGTGAGGGTGTGAGGGTGTATGTGATCCAGGGGGAGCCCCTGATGCAAGAAAATAGAGAAAAAGAGAGAAAGGCAGGTACATAAGCTATAAGGGTGGATCCAGCCATTGCTAGTGAGTCAATGAAAGTGGATGATGCAGAAAAGGAAAGACAATTTCAGCAACATTTCAAAGTTGCAATTGATAACATTTCCTTGGATGCTGACACTTTTACTCATCCTGTTTCAGCCTATCAATTATTGGCTGCTCAGGGCAATGTGGAGGCAGAACAGATATTACACATTGTACACACTTCAGAATTTCTTCTCAGAGACAAAGCTGCTGTTAACAGGCTGCCTTCTCAAGCTGGTGAGCCATCTGAAGAATTTGGAGTGAATTCTAATGATGATGACTCTAATTCTTTGAATGAGAGCATGAACTTAGGGGGAGTAGCAGGCCCAAGTTCTGTTCCTGATCTTCCCGAATGGGCATGGGCAAAAGCCTCAACACCAAGAGAGTTTAGTGTCACTTTGATTAGACAAGTCATGACAATTCAGCAGGCCCTTCAGGAGACTACAGATGCTGGTACCAAGGCAATTCTTCAAGCTCATCTGGAATCTCTGCATCTCTTGCAGTTGCAGCATTTCCAACAAAATCTAAGTGTGGATGAGCTCAAACAGGACATTGCTGATCTGAAATCCTACAATGCTGAGAAGTTGGATTCAGTCATACCTTATGGTACTATGCAAGATTTGTTGGGGAGACTGAGGAAAGAATCTGATGCTAACAAGAGACTGGCCAGATTGGAAAACAGAGTTCAAATCATTGAAGATTCTATGGTCACAATTCTTCAGAATCAACAAACTCAAACAAATCTACTCATGCAGCTGGCCAATGCACAAGGCTTGACTCCTACCCTTGATGATAACAAAAAGGGGGAGAATAAAAGGAAAGGGGAAGGAGAGCCATCAACAACAGTTCAAATTTCTCAAGTGCTAGTTCCTGTCATCACCACTTCTCCAATTATTCAAATCAAAGGAAAGCTTGATGGAATTGATCTAATCCAGATAGCAGCAGCTGAATTGCAAGTCAAAGAGCAAAGGAAGAAGATTGATGAAAAGATGCAACATATATTTGGTTCTACAACTTCTCAATCACAATCTGTAAAGCACAGCACAAAAGTGGAATCAATTATTATGGAACTCAAGCCAGTAGGGAGGAATAAAGTTGGAGAGACTTCTTCCATGGATTTGAAACCTATGGTCCTCAAGCCCAACAACAGATCCAATAAGGACCCTACAAAGATTCCTCTGAAAGAAGTGGATTTTCCTCTTCCAAAGGCTGATGAGGACAAGCTTTTGGGTAGAAGTATTTCATATCTCAAAGAGACCATGGATGTGGCTGTAAGGAGAAACATGGCTATTATCTTCAGAGAGGGAAAAAGCATATGTGTGATGCAAGGACATCCCAAATTCTCAATAGCCAAGAGGGAAGAAACCAGAAGGTTGAAGGAAGAAGCCAAACAGCTAAAGGCTGACAAAAGAGCACAAGCAAAGCTTGAAAAATAGCTAAAGTCAAGTCAGGCTGAAGAACAGAAATAAATTGAAGACAAAAGTGAAGATGAAGCTATGGGGGACATGGTTGGTACTAAGATGGAGGAAAGAAGTAAGGGAAGAGAAGAATGGCAGAAAGGGAACAGAAAGAAGGTCAATACAAAGAGAAAAATGGTAGATAAGAATGAAGAAACCCAATCAATATCCAAACCACTACCCTCTATTCCTGAACCCATTGTGCCTTACCCTTTCATGAACATTCATGGTGAAACAATCATTCCCAAGGAGGAACCAATTGATTGGGACACCATCAAATTGCCCACCTTCCTAACCTCTTCTCCACCATCAAAAAAGCAGAAAAGATAAATCAACACCCTCTAGAGCCTCAATCAAATTCACACAGAAGCCTAAGCCTAAACCTCAAGCCTCTAAAGATGATTATGTTCACATCTGTGACATAAAAGAATTTTCAGACATTAAACTCTATCTGGATGAGCTGGAGGAAGTAAGGGGAATAGCTGCCTACAGACAGCTACCAGAAAGACTAGTGTTCAAATACAAAGGAGATGGGGAAATAACCTGGCCTCTTTACAGAATTCTGAATGAAGGCTACTCTACCTTGATTAGAGTCTACTCAGCCATACAAAGGGATTCTGGCTTTACCAGGACTGCCAAGACTGAGATTCTCAATAAGATTGCCAACATAAGGAAAACTTGGAGGGAGCCCAATGCTTTGCCTAGAACTTTACTCATTCAAGAAAGAGGAATTACAATTCACAAATCACCTCATTGGTTGATGGAGTTCAGAGACAACAAAGGAGTCAGAAGATTTTTCAGAATTGAAGATCAGCTCAAGATTGCCAGTAATGAAACTCTCAAGGATATGCAATCTAAGTTAGACATCAATGAAGAAGATGAAGCTGAATTCTACAGACAACTTCAACTTCAAATAGAGGAGAATGACAGGAGGCTAGGAAAGAAAACAAGGAATCAAAGGAAAAGAAACTAATCTGCTCAGGCTGAAGGAGCACCCTTGGAAACAATGTAATTCTTCAATACCATCTCAGTATATACATTTTTGTAGCACTTTTTTGAATTTCTGCTTTATTACAGTTTATATATTTGTCAAGTGTTTTGTTATCATCAAGCTAAACCCAAATTCATGCCTACAGTTCTAGTAGACATAAATAGGGGGAGATTGTTAGGAATATGTGTATTAGTTTGATGATAAGTTAAACAAAACACTTAAGTAGAAATCTAGTGTTTGTAGCCTCAACGGATAAGACCATCTTGGCTATCCGTTGAAGGAGTAGCTTTACTTAGCAATAAGTTTAGTATTGTAGCACATTTCATTCTCTGGTTTCAAGTTGTAATTCTTAGATGTTGTAGGAAATTATCAGTCATGTTGACTACTAATGGATATACAAATAGGAGGGCTAATTGTAAATATTTCATGCCTTGTAATTTTGTATAAGTGAAGAAGTATCAACTGATATTGAAGACCTTCAACGGATAAGAAACAAAGCTTCAACGGATGTCTCTAATGCTTCAACGGATAATATCCATCAACGGATAAGTGCTTTAACGGATAAAGACTTCAACTGATAATGCATCAACGGATAAAGCTTCAACGGATAAAGCTTCAACGGATAAAACCTCAACGGATAAGGCATCAACGGATGAAAGCTTCAACGGATGCTTAGTTCATTAGCAGTTGATAGTGACAATTCATAAGCTGACAGAGGCACATGGGTTGACAGAGACAAACTGGAATGTGGAAGCCTCTAGGTGGAATCAAGAAAATGCAGCATTCCCATTCTAATGCAAACAAGGAAGTATTCAAAGATTCACAGATTATCCTAGATTGCATTGGATAGAGAAATAAAGAAGAAACATGTGAAGAATCCTTTCAATTGTATTTTACAGTTTTATCTTCACTTGTAAACTTGGTGTTATATAAACCAAGTAGCAGCTAGTAATTAGATAAGAATTTTCCTGAGCTGTTTAGAAATATCCAGAGAGAAAATCATCTAGTTTGTATTAGGAAGCAGCTGTGATTTAATTTTTTGAATCACAGATTTTCTGAAATAACACATCTCTGGTGGAACAACAAATCCACCAGAAAAGTTATTAAGATCTTTGTGTTCTTTACATTTGTGTTTGAATATATATATCTGTCTGCATTGGCTTTAAGCAATTCACACACACACTTGTTTTCAGAAACACTTAACCTTAGAAACTGCTCAAAACTTAAAAAGTTTTGAGATTTACATTCAACCCCCCTTCTGTAAATCTCATTGTTAGTCCACTGGGAATAACAGCTACTTTGTGTGTCAGTAGTGCCTGCCCTTTTCGTTTGTTCGAAGGGGATGGTGGCGCGTGGTGGTTGCCGCGTGTGTTATTGTCCATGTGCTCTGTTCGATTTTTCTGCTGGAATATTTATTATTAGTAATTCTGCAAGAATTTTTATTGATTAAAATGTCGTGAGATAAAAGATTTTCGCTGCGGAAAATTATATTAATCGGTGTAATTTATTCGAAAACCCGTATTATATCGGGCACCAATAAATTGTACCGTCGTTAACGATGAAATTTGGTGAATCAACGGTGGATGGTGATGAATCGATTATCAGTCCTAATTTTATAAATAAATAAAATAATTTGTATAATTGGTTTCGTATGTAAATAATTATGGAATTGTGGAATTTATGTTGTGGCGTGAATTGTGATTTGTTGGTGTTGACGTCGATTGTGATCGACGGGTAGGCTTATAAACTAAAAAAGTCGCTGTCAAAATTTTCTAAAGATTTATTTTAAATACGAGAAACATACTTTATAATATGAAACATTTTACCCTTGTAGAAATACGGATACATAATTATGTGTATAATTATCATACGAGTCGGGTTATCGAATTGGGTTTTCAGGATTCGAGGATATCAAGCATGTCAATGTAACCAATTAGGGTATTCTTTTACTGTAGATCCCGGTCGAGTTTCGCAAGGACTAAATTAAGCGTGAAAGCTACCTAGGATTTTGTAAAGCGTTGCATGGCAAGTACCCTGGCCATTCTTTTATAGTTTAGTACGTATGAACAGAATGTTGTTTTATTCTCGTAAAGGAACATAAACATTTTAAGTTACGTATCCCCTGTAGTTATAAATCACTATTTTAAACCTGTTTTGGGAAAAAGTAACTTTAAAAGGTACCTATCTCGAATGAAAATTATTTGTGAACCGGTTTTATGTGTGCTGTTAAAATGAATAGTTTTGTAATGAGATAGGTACAAGTGTTTTGAAAACTGGATAAAACGATCAGATATGGGATACATACAGGCCAGAGTAGGCCTATCGAGTTGGCGTAAGAGGCTAATTCGGTTGCGTGCAATTCATAACCGATTAGTCCAACAGGTCAGAGACCTAGCTAGTCTCTGAGTTCCGGAACATGTGTATGGGATGGAAGTTGGAGCCGTCTGGTGTTGATAGCCTGATCAGCTGTCTTTACATATCCGTTTTGTATCTGATTTGGCTTTGGGATTCCCGTAAGGGAATAAGTGATTGATACAGTTGATTAATAAGTATGAACATCATGCTAAAATTGGACTATGGTACTTACCCAGCACACAACTACATATGTTTTATTAAGAGCATGCTAGTAATAGATATCCAGTTTCTTTATTTACTGTTGTTTGAAATGATTTACAGATTACGGATTTCATGTTAATTCATAGTTCTGTTCCTATAACTGTTTATATTACTATTTTTATCTTGATATTCATATGTTGGTACTGCTGAGCGATTATGCTCACCCTTGAAACATGTTATATATATCGCATATGCCTAGAAGACCAGTCAGACCTCAGCAGAACCGTGTCTCAGCCCCTTCAGGACCCGACTCATCAGAGGTAGTTCGTATCAGACCATGTGTGGTCTGATGAGTTGCTGAATAAGTTAGTATGTCAGACTTTTTGAATAAATGGTTTGCAATAATGCGTAGCTTGGATCATACTTGAACCTGGATCGGATCTTGGTTTGGGGTCGTGTTAGTATATAATATTAATAATCTTGTTGTTTATATTTCTGTTTGTTGTGTTTAGTGACGTCAACTCCTGACTCCGGGGTTGAGGCCGTCACAGTTGGTATCAGAGCTACAGGTTCAAGTCCCTGATTCAGGTTAGGGATTGAGTAAAAAAGGTATAGAAACTGTATCTTAAGGGGTGAGTCAGCAACTCATGTAGAGGAGCAAACCTTAGAGTAAGTCACGGGTTCCGACGGTGTTACCCTGGCATCTATTGATGTTTTGATAGAACTGCCTTAACCTTGTTCATCTTTCATGTATATTTATCTTGTTGGCAGTGGCCTATAGTGATCTCCAGTTCTCCTTCCCGGGAGAACCGATCTGACTCAGACAGTTCCGACTTAGAGAGGACCTTAGATATTGTAGCTGTGGAGACTCATTTGCCTCCCCCACCAGTTCTTCCATTTGTACTGAAGGATATCCCTTGACCTAGTGTCCATCCCTGTTGGGTACAGAGGTCAGTATCTGCTGTTAGGGACTTTCCACCAGGTTGTGGTCCTATTTCTTCTTCCTCGAGACCTCCGGTTCCTCCATCTGCTCCTACAGGTGCTTCCTCCCCGATTCCCTATCATGTTCACCGAGCGATGAATAGGTCTTTCATTAGAGAGCAGAGCCCAGTCTAGCCGCGCATCTTAATCAGATACTAGTTGGACGTTTTCAGGGCATCCCTGTCCCTTTACCTAATGTTCAGGCCCGAGTGAAATCTTTGACTCAGATTGCTGTTGAGAGAGCTAGGTCTATTGACCCTTTTATTAGCTAAGAGTTTAGGGCCATTCAGTACCAGAACCTGGTGAACTGGTTGGTGTTCGAGTTAGGTTCTATCGGTGGCAGTGGTAGTGAGTAGATCAGAGTTGCAGCAGTGAGATACAGAGCTCAGAGTTGGTTTGCAGGAGTTCTGTAGTTGTTTCCTTTATATATGTACAGTATATTTTTGTAGTTGTAGTAGGTGGAGGCTGCTATGATAGCCAGTTTTGTTGTATACTCGGATGGTTTCTTTTCAGTTGGATTTCAGTTGTATCAGTTGGATTTCTGTTGGTTGTTATATAGTAGCTGCTTTATTATGTTGTTTAGTTTTCATATATACTTGTGCGTTGTTGTTATTGTTGTTAATATCATTATTGCTTCTGTTGCTGTTATTTCTAGAGTATGATCATTCACTCAAGATGGATCCACTTAACTGAAGATAAAGATATTATCTTAATGGCAACACTCTCCTGATATATATGTATAAACTGTTGGAGCAATCCATTTTCTTATATATGACTGTTATGTTTCAGGAGAATGCCACTAAAGAAGAATTCTCAACCCAATAACGGATCCGTTGGGGATCCCTCCATGAGTGAATTGATAGATTTGTTGCGTCAGCAGTCTACTCAACTGGCCCAACAGCAACAGCAATTCCAGCAGCAGCAACAACAATTTCAACAATAACAACAACAACAACAGCTCATACAACAACAACAACAAATCCAATAGCAGCAACTGCAAATCCAACAACAGCACGAGATGAGAGGGATGACCTAGGCAGTTAGTTTTAAGTCTTTTCAGGCTATGAAACCCCCAGATTTTAAAGGTGAAGTGGATCCTGTTGCTGCCAGGATCTAGTTAAAGGAAATGGAGAAGGCTTTTGCACTCACCAAGGTGAGTGAGGATTTAAAGACAGATTATGCTAGTTATTTTCCGAAAATTGATTCAAACTATTTGTGGGGGTCTACGCGAGCGCTAGAAAGAGAAGGTCCTATTCCCTGGACCCGATTCACAGAACTGTTCTTGGAAAAATATTTTCCGGATTGTCTCCAGAGTCAGATGGAGATGGAGTTTTTAGAATTGAAACAAATAGACAGAAGCGTCACAGAGTATGAAGCCAAGTTCACGGAATTGGCCCGTATAGCACCAGAGTATGTGAGTTCGGAAGCTCAGAGGGCAAAGCGGTTTCAACAGGGATTGAAGCCAGAGATTAGGAGTGGAGTTGTATCCTTACAACTCAAGACGTATACTTCGGTAGTTCAGGCTGCCTTAGTAATAGAAAGTGACCAGAGGTTAGCTGCTAGGGAGAAAGGTGAGAAGAAAAGAAAGTTTAAAGGTTGACCTGCAAGGTTAGAACAAGAAGGAGTAAGCCAGAAGTTTCAGCACCGGTTTGGAAGGAATAAATATAGGAAGTTCAGGAGACAGAATTTCCCGCAAGCCAGACCTAGTACTATCTCAGTTAGTTGTACTCCGATGAAGTTCAACAAGCCAGTGATCAACTGTAAGATATATGGAAAGAAGCACAGTGGCCAATGCAAAGAGAACATCAACTGTTTCAAGTGTGGCCAGAAGGGTCATTTTTCCACTGAGTGCAAGTCCGAGAACCAAGTAGTAATCTGTTTTAGCTGCGGAAAAGTGGGGCATATTGCGAGGAATTGCAGATCAGTTACCCAGGGTTTTGTAGGAAGAAGTGTATCTCATGGACCAGCAACAAGTACCGCCCGAGCTAGAACTTTTAAGATGACTAAGAAATTTTCGGCTCAGGATTCCGATGTAGTTGCAGGTACGCTTTCTCTTAATTCTGTACCTGTTAACTTTTTATTTGATTTGGGAGCTTCCAAATCTTTTATATCCATGAACTGTGTGAATAAAATGCAATTAATGTTGAAATACTTTGATGAACCTTTGACCATAGAGGTGGCTAATACGGATAAAGTACCTGTAAGCCAATTCTGTCCTAAGTGCTCCATAGAGATTTCGGGACATACTTTCCCTGCCGACCTAATACCTTTTGAGCAAGGAGAATTTGACATCATTTTAGGCATGGATTGGTTGTCTCTATATAAGGCAAATATTGACTGCAAGAAAAAGAGAGTTGTTATGTATACCACTGATAATGTAAGGATAAGTTATCAAGGACAAAAGCAGGACAAGAAGTTTCTATCAGTACTGCAAGCAAAGAAATTGTTGCGGCAAGGATGTTAAGCATATTTGGCTCATGTGGTGGATACAAAGAAAGAGACCCCTACCCTGGATGAGATCCCCATAGTAAGAGAATATCTTGACGTCTTTCTGGAAGAATTGCTAGGATTACCACCTGATTGAGAGATAGAGTTCTCCATTGATTTGACACTAGGATCCGAACCATTTTCCAAAGCTCCATATCGAATGGCTCCAGTGGAAATGGAGGAATTGGCCAAGAAACTTCAGGAACTATTGGATAAAGGAGTTATCCGACCAAGTGTTTCTTCGTGGGGTGCTCCAGTGTTATTCGTAAAGAAGAAGGATGGAAGTATGATGTTATGCATTGACTATAGAGAGCTGAACAAGTTGACGATAAAGAACAAGTATCCTTTACCGAGAATCGACGATTTGTTTGATTAGCTTAAGGGAACATGCCATTTTTCAAAGATTGACTTAAGATCTGGCTACCACCAACTGAAGATAAAGCCCGAAGATATCCCCAAGACTGCATTTAGAACAAGGTATGGCTATTATGAGTTCTTAGTGATGTGTTTGGATTGACCAATGCACCAGCAACTTTTATAGATTTAATGAACCGGGTGTATAAGGAGTACTTGGATAAGTTTGTTATTGTATTTATTAATGACATCCTCATCTATTCAAAGACTCCAGAAGATCATGCAACACATCTAAGGATTGCCCTTCAAAGATTAAGAGAAAAACAACTGTATGCGAAGTTTTCCAAGTGTGAGTTTTGGTTATCAGAAGTACAGTTTCTGGGACATGTGGTAAGTAAGGTAGGTATCAAGGTAGAACCTGTAAAGATTGAAGCCGTATCCAAATGGGAGCAACCAAAAACCCCGATGGAAATAAGAAATTTTCTTGGACTAGCAGGATATTACCGAAGATTTGTAAAGGATTTCTCTAAAATTGCATCACCACTAACCAAGCTAACCAGGAAGAACGAGAAATTCATTTGGACAGAGAAGTGTGAAGAAAGCTTCCAGGAATTGAAGAGGAGACTAGTGTCAGCTCCAGTATTAGCATTGCCAGATGAAACGGGAAATTTATGATTTATAGCGACACTTCTTTGAAAGGTTTAGGTTGTGTACTAATGCAACATGATAAAGTCATCGCCTATGCCTCCAAAGAACTACAGCCTCACGAACAGAAGTATCCAGTCCATGATCTTGAGTTGGAAGCTATAGTGCTTTGAAATTGTGAAGACATTACTTGTATGAAGAAAAATGCGATATTTATATGGATCACAAGAGCTTAAAGTACATATTCACTCAAAAGGATTTGAACATGAGATAGAGAAGGTGGTTGGATTTAATCAAGGAGTACGATTGTTCAATTAACTATTACCCAGATAAGGCCAATGTGGTGGTTGATGCCTTAAGTAGAAAAGAGAAGCTGAATATGGTTCATATTGCAGATGAGCTAGCACGAGACTTAGAAAAGATGGAGATTGAAGTTCGAGTACCAAGTGAAAGTAAGGAGCAACTGTATGAAATCACCTTTCAACCAGCATTAATGGAAAAGATTAAAAGATGTCAAGAGGGAGTTATGGAACAAGAATTGGATAATTTGACAGGAGAAGAATTATGTACCCAAAAAGATAATCAAGGTATCTTTAGATTCACTTCTAGAATTTGGATTCCCAATGTGACGGAATTTAAGAATGAGGTGCTACATGAAGCGCACAACTCTCGATTTTCCATCCACCCTGGTAGCACAAAGATGTATCAGGACTTAAAAAGAAAAACTTCTGGTGGTCAGGAATGAAGAAGGATATTGCAAATTGGGTTAGCAAATGTCATGTGTACGGTAAAAGCAGAACATCAACGGCCAAGCGGATTATTACAACCTTTGGAGATTCCCCAGTGGAAGTGGGAAGAGATTGCAATGGACTTTGTGGTGGGATTGCCAAAGATGAGAGCTAATCACGACGCTATCTGGGTAATCATTGACATATTAACAAAGTCAGCGCATTCCTCCCGATAAATGAAAGGTATTCTTTGGAAAAGCTAGTTAAGTTGTATTTGGATGAGATAGTGACCAAGTATGGAGTTCCTGTGTCGATTATGTCAGATCGAGACCCAAGATTCAATTCAAGGTTTTGGACCAAGTTCCAAGAATGTCTAGGAACCAAGATGAATATGAGTACCGCCTATCATCCTTAGACAGACGGTCAAAGTGAAAGAACAATCTAGACCATAAAAGATATGTTAAGAGTTTGTGGTTTGGATTTTAAAGGAAATTGAGACAAACACTTACCTTTGATTGAGTTTTCGTACAACAACAACAACTATCATGCCAGCATTGGAATATCGCCCTACGAAGCTTTATATGGACGTAAGTTTAGATCACCATTGTATTATGATGAAATAGGAGAAAAGAAAGTGTTAGGTCCTGAGCTGGTTCAGCAGACTAAAGATGCAGTGGCATTGATTCAGAAAAGGTTGGAAGCAGCTCAGGATAGACAGAGAAAGAATGCAGATTTGCATCGAAAATACATGAATTTCGAAGTAGGGTCACTGGTATTGCTAAAAGTATGACCTTGGAAAGGATTAGTGCGATTCGGTCAGAAAGGTAAGCTTAGCCCCAGATTTATAGGACCATTTAAGGTTTTGAAGAAAGTTGAAAAGGTCGCCTACGAGATAGCGTTGCCGCCACAGTTGCAGCATATCCATAATGTATTCCACGTATCTATGTTGAAGCCCTATATTCCTAATTTGAATCAAGATATAGAGTACGAACAGATTGAGCTTCTAACAGATTTGTCCTATGTGGAATTGCCAATACAAATCTTAGATCGTAAAGCACGAGTCCTTAGAAATAAGTCGATCCCCATAGTGAAGTACTTTGGAGAAATCCTAGAGTAGAAGAGTCTACTCGGGACTTGGAGTCAGAGATGCTTGATAAATATCCTCATTTGTTTAGTTAAGTCAGATTCTGGGGACAAAATCTTTTTAACGGGAAAGGATATAACGACTCGTATATTTTGAATTATTTTAAAAGTGTATTTATTGAATAATTAATTAAATAAAATATGTGTATTGGTTTTGACGGCTGTGTTTTGTTCTCTATTATATATGTGTTATTTATTGGTGTTTAGGGTTGAATTGCGGAGTTGTATTGTTTTGTCTCACGTTTAAAAGTGATTTTATTGCATTTTTATTTTCGTAAATATTTGGATTGTTTCTAAAATTGTTTTTATGATTTTATAATTTCAATAATTATTTTTAGGATTTTATAAAATTGAGAAATCAATATTTCATTAATTATTTATCTTTAAATGATTTTCTGATTGCATTTATTTGTAAAATCCATATTAAATTCCAGGATTCTTCAAAAATTATGACACTCATATTTTATTAAGTTTATAATATTCTGAGAATTTTAAAATTATTTCTGGAATTTTTGGGATTATTTTCACCCGCACGATGTTTTGTTTGATTTTTAGAAGCATGTATAAATTACGTTTCAAAAATTATTTTAAAATTTCAAAATTTATATTTTTATTAACTTTGGGATAGTTGAAATATTTTAAAACTATTATCGTGATTTTTTGAATTTATTTTAAAGATGTCTCGGTTCGTTAATCTCAAATTCGGGATAAAAATCCCGTCCCCGGGTATTCAAGGACACGTGTTAATAACTTATAATAAGAAGTTAATACGTATCCCTTTTACAGGACACGTGTTGGATGTGGTTTATTCCCCTGTTCTTCCCGGTTTCATTCGATACTCTCTCTCTCTCTCAATCTCTTCCTCTCTCGCTTCTTTTCCTCTCTATCTCTCTTCGTTCCCTGCTTCTCCGCCGTTCGTTCGCCGCCGTTGCTCTCAATTTTCGGTGAGCCGCCGCTATTATTCCGGCTTGGCTGATTCTTATTCTTGCTGAAATATATATACATGCTTGTATGTATATGTTTATATGTGCTATGTGTGCTGTTTTGTGTGTCAGTGGTGCCGCCCCTTTTCGTTTGTTCGAAGGGGATGGTAGCGTGTGGTGGTTGCCGCGTGTTCTGCTGTCCCTGTGCTCTGTTCGATCTTTCTGTTGGAATTTTTATTATTATTAATTATGCAGGAATTTTTATTGATCAAAATTTCGTGAGATAAAAGATTTTTGCTGCGGAAAATTATATTAATCGGTGTAATTTATTCGGAAACCCGTATTATATCGAGCACCAATAAATTGTACCGCCGTTGATGATGAACTTCGGTGAGTCAACGGTGGACGGTGATGAATCGATTCTGAGTCCTAATTTTTATAAATAAATAAAATAATTTTTATAATTGGTTTCGTATGTAAATAATTATGGAATTTGTGTTATGGCGTGAATTGTGATTCGGTGGTTGTTGACGTCGATTGTAATCGACGGGTTAGCTTATAAACAAAAATATTGCTGTGAAAAATTTCTAAAAATTTATTTTAAATGCGAGAAGTGTACTTTATAATACGAAACGTTTTACCCTTGTAGGAATACGGATTACGTGATTATGTGTATAATTATTATGCGAGTCGGGTTATCGAATTGGGTTATTAGGTTTCGAGGATATCAAGCATGTCGATATAACTAATTAGGGTATTCTGTTACTATAGATCTCGGTCGATTTTGGAAATGACTAAATCAGCGTGGAAGCTACCTAGGGTTTTGTAAAGCATTGCAAGGCAAGTACCCTGGCCATTCTTTATGGTTCAGTATGTATGAATGGACTGTTGTTTTATTCTCGTAAAGGAAAAGAAACGTTTTAAGTTACGTATCCCCTGTAGTTACAAATTACTGTTTTAAACCTGTTTTGGGGAAAAGTAACTTCAAAAGGTACCTATCTCGAATAAAAATAATTTGTGAACCGGTTTTACGTATGTTGTTAAAATGAATAGTTTTGAAATTAGATAGGCACAAGTGTTTTGAAAACTGGATAAAATGATCAGATATGGGATACATAGGGGCCAAAGTAGGCCTATTGAGTTGGCATAATAGGCTAATTCGGTTGCGTGCAATTCATAACTGATTAGTCCAGCAGGTCAGAGACCTAGCTAGTCTCTGAGTTCCGGAACAGGTGTATGGGATGGCAGTTGGAGCCATCTGGTGTTGATAGCCTGATCAGTTGTCTTCTCATATCCGTTACGTATCTGATTGGGCTTTGTGATTCCCGTAAAGGAATAAGTGATTGATACAGTTGATTAATAAATGTGAACAACATGCTAAAATTGGACTCTGGTACTTACCCAGCACACAACTACATATGTTTTATTAATAGCATGCTAGTCAGAGATATCCAGTTTCTTTATTTACTGTTGTTCGAAATGATTTATAGATTACGGATTTCATGTTGATTCATAGTTCTGTGCCTATAACTGTTTACATTACTGTTTTTATCTTGATATTCATATGTTGGTACTACTGAGCGATTATGCTCACCCTTGCAACCTGTTATATATATATCGCAGATGCCTAAAAGTCCAGTCAGACTTCGGCAGAACCGTGTCTCAGCCCCTTCAGGACCCGGCTCCACAGAGGTAGTTAGTATCAGACCATGTGTCGTCTGATTAGTTGCTGAATAAGTTAGTGTGTCAGACTTTTTGAATAAATAGTTTGTAATAATGCGTAGCTTAGATCATATTTGAACCTGGATCTGATCTTGGTTTGGGGTCGTGTTAGTATATAATATTAATAATCTTGTTGTTTATATTTCTGTTTGTTGTGTTTAGTGACCCCGGGGTTGAGGCCGTCACATTTACGACGAACAGGAATAACTTTTGATTAAGGTTAAATTTTTGACAAATCGTTTATACAAAATTATCAAAAAGAATTGGAAACATAAGTGTTTTATTTCTGAGGTAAATGAAATATCTCGACTATGGCCTATACGCCTTATACATGTGAATTACCATGTTATGCATTTGATGTCTAAAGAAATGATGGTAAATGGAATTGTAACGATTGGGATTTTCGCAATAGAGCTTACGAGAATAAAATATAATTTTTGTGATTAGTGTGTAATTTCTGTGAAAAGAAAAGAGTATTTAAAAATATATTATTATAGTTTGATGAGTCATTAAAGGAGTTAATTTATGAGATGAAAATGTGATCGAGTCGGTTTGTTGTCAGGCCTTCAGCTGGGACGTGTCCCGTTATATGAAAAGTGAATTCAATGGAAATTCTGAAAAGAGAAATGAATGAAGTATGTGAAAGTATGAAAAGATAAAGAGTCCTCTGTGTACCTATGTTTATTTGAATTCCACTTTGTAAAGTATGTCGTTATTTAAAGCATTGGTTATCTGGCATATGCGTAACCAATTATAAAATAAAGTTTATGTGTAAATGTATAAATACGAGATGTGATTGATCTTATTATGTGAATATATGTTAATTGATATTTTCGTGTGTGAATTTGTGATTCTGGAGTTTTTTAATATTTTTAAAAGGATTTATTAGGTAAAAATAAGGGTTATTTGATCCTTATATATTTTTATAAAATTATCAATGTTCAAATTATGGAAAATGTTTTATTATTTCTGGAATGGCCCTAGAGACATTTTAAAAATGAGATTTGGATTTATTTTAATGTCCTGGTATTTTAGAATGATTTTTCTAAGATTATTTTCATTATTAGTGATTTATCGCAAAATTCTAAGAAAATAGTCCGTTTGCTCAAAAATTATTTTAAAAATACGGGGAGAGAGTTAATTTTATATTCTACTATTTTAAACTAAAATTTGTGTCATTTCAAGATCTTACAAAATAGTTCTATATTATTTAGATTATTTTTAAGCATTTGGTGCATTAAAGAAATAGTAAGAGAAAAAGGAAATCAGAATTTACAAATGACCAAAATTCATCTGCCCAAACCCACCTTATATCTCCCTCCTCCTTTCCATTACCCCCGTGTTCAGTCTCTCTCTCTCTCTCTGTACCTTCTCTCTTCGATATCTCTCTTGTTCTTCCTCCGTTTTTTATTCTGAACTCATCTTTGTGTTGGGTTTTGCTTCCTCTACATGCGTATATGGATGCATGTGTGTATCTCTTTGGTTTTTTGAAACCCTTATTTGGGTTCATTTCGGGTTTCCTAATTCGTAGTTGGGTTTGATTGACCTTGGTTGTAATTGTGATGATAACTATGTTTATGTTGCTATTAAATTTAATTGGTGAGGTTTCGTCAAAGAAAACCCCGATTGGGGCACCTTCGAGACCTTTCCGCCGCCAGTGATGAGCATTGGCGAGCCGGTGGTGGACTATAATGCTCGTTTGAGTCTTATAAATTACAATAAAGTTGAATTAGCTTTTGCATGTTGAATTGGTGTAAATTTTTGAAATAATAGTTTCGATGTTTGAATTTAGGAAGTCGAATATGAGAATTTTAGTATATATTACGAGATTATGATTCAAAACAATTGATTTAATCACGTTTCATGTAAACAATAAGTTCTGGAGAAATTTTGGAAATCGATTTAGTCGATGTTAATCTCAGGTTCTTTCGAAAATTCGAGTCATTTAGTGATTAATTATCTGTGAAGTTAATTCATGCTAAAAATAATAAATTTCATATTTTAAACTTGTTTTCTTAAAGAAGGGTTCGAATTAAAGGAATCCGGAGTGATATTTGTGTGTTGCATGGTTGCGTTCTACTTGATAGAGGTCGATATATGTTTAGGTGTTGTAATAATAATTTAGCGTTGATTGTAGATTGGGTAGACTAAAACGATAATGTAATTGCGAATAGGTCATGCTGGGATTTCGATAATATTATTAAAGATTAATCCCAAGTGTCGTATTAGTGGTGTTAGAGTGAGTGGAGCAAAAGTATAGGTTATATACGAATGAGTATATTTGTGTGCTATGTGATTTACGTGGTCAGAATATGCTTATAAAGTATAAGTTAACAGCTTAATGCGAATGGGCTAGGAAGGTTAGACGTTCATAGAAACGTCAAAGGTTGATAAGATTCATAATTAGGGTTTATTGTTGTACTGTAGATTCGGAAAGCGAAGAAATACGAACTAGGAAAGGAAAAGAGGTTCTAGGTGGAAATAACTCAACTCCTATGAAAAAGGAAATCTCTTGAGGCACGTAACTCTTCCTTTTCTTATGAATTGATCATATAGATTGATATATTATGAAATGATGAAGAGAATAATTGTGGTGATATCGTTATTGGATCTTGTTGATAAACTCTAATATTGACATGTTCTTTTTTTATATACTTTTACCCTGTTTGAAATTGATACCTTTTTTCGTAAAGTATCCATATTTCTGATATTCCTTGATGAATTGCTTTACCAATTAATATCTTCTTTAACCTAAATCCCCACCTTGATAATATTTAAGAATTGTTGAGGTACCATCTTTTTTGAGATACCCTTGTTTAGTAACCTTGATAATACCTATGCTCGACCTCGATCATTTCCTTAACTTTCGTTCCTTTTCGTATACCTTTTGTTATTCCACTTGAATCCCTGAAATGAAACTAAGAATGATTTTTGACTTGAAAGAGTCTAAATGATTTCAAGGGCTAGTAATAATTTAAAAATGAAGTTGGTTTAAAGGTATTATATTTTTTTAATATAAAGGTTTTCAATGAATTCCTAGAGATTGGATAAGAACGTAAGAGACTAGCGGGGCTAGTCCAGCATTATAGGCTGAAATAATGCCATATGCACCTTATGACCGGATGGAGGTCAGTACGGGAGCATCACTCGTATTATGTTTAAAAGATAGATACTAATCGAGGATATTAAATTAGATAAAAGAGAAGGTAATTTTTTTTTACTATGCTTTAAGCACTTATCCTATAATGCTTTTTCATTGGAAAATAAAAACATTTTAATTGAAGCTTTCCAAAGTTATTAGTATCTATTTGAGAATCATGTTGTTTATTTCTATAATTGAGTTATCCAGAACTCTAACTTCGAACTCTTACCACAAAGATCCCTTTTAAAATTTAATAAGTTATTGCCACATATTCGTTTGATATTTAGAACTATTTATATAAGTTACTTGGTGAGCCTTATAGCTCGATTTGTTTGCATTGATCTAACTTTGGCAGTTAAGCAAGAAGATGGCCAGACTTAGGAGCACCACACATAAGAGTGTTCCTAGCGGTCCTTTCCACACAATTAGATTCCAGGTGCCAGATCAGGTAGATGCAGTGTGAGGAAATGTTGGTAGTTTGGTGGAAATGTAATAGCTAGTGATCATATACATTTGGTTTATATGACGATTCCAAATCGGGATCATGTTTTGAATAATTTATATAAGGGTTGTATACTAATTATTATTTTGGTTGGTAGTTGTAATCTTGTCTCATACTTTATCCTGTGTAGATCCTTGTAGCTTTTCAGGGTTTATTTTATTTATGCTATTATATTGTAGATATTTTATTAGTATCGTGGGTTCTTATTTCTAACCCCGAGATTGAGGGTGTCACAAGAATTCCAAGGATAAACCAGCAAACAAACCTAAGTGATGGATGCCTTATGTCAAAAGAAAAAAGAAAGAAATTCCCAAGAAAAGTAAATTATGAAGCTGAAAAGGTACTGGACTTGGTTCTTGGCGATTTATGTGGCCCAATCACTCCGGATACAACATCAGGCTATAGGTACTTCTTCCATTTGGTAGATAACTATAGTCGTTATATGTGGGTTTACTAACTATAAACAAAAGATGAGACTTTCAAGACATTAAGAATATTTTATGCACAAGTGAAGAAAGAAACAGAAAAATAAATCACGGTATTCAGAATGGATGGGGAGTGAGTATACCCCGAATGAGTTTAAATAATACTGTGAAAGTGCTAGAATATAATGACACTACACAACACCATATACACCTCAGCAGAACGGCGTAGTGGAACATCGCAATAGAAAGGTGGTGAAGATGGTTAGAAGCTGTTTAATGGAGATGCAAGTGCTAGGGAAAATATGGAGAGAGGTTGTTAGACATTCAGTGTACATTGTTAATAGAGTTTCCACACGAGCACTCACGGGGTAAACATCATATGAAGCATGGTTTGAAATAAATCTAAATTCAAATTATGTTCATGTATTTATATGTTTGGCGTTTATGAAAACTCCCGATAACCATATTTAAAAGTTGGAAGATCACAGCAAAAAGGTTGTTAACCTTGGGAAATAGCCGTGTACTAAAGGTTATCGTCTCTATGATCCTGAAATGGATCGAATTTATGTAAATCGTGATATAAGATTTGAATAAATGAAATCTTATCCTTGGAATAAACCTGGAACTAAAGATGGAATGCTGAAGTGTTTTGCTATGTTGAATGTAAATGAAGCTTATGGCGATAGTCATTTCGACTCCACAAAATAAATGAAAGAAACAATTTTCAGGAGACTACACCCACTCATCAAACATCTGTTACAATCCAAAATCAAGTAGATTATGATGATATAAAAGAGCCAAAGAATGATAACCTCATCACAGACATATATGAAGAAATAAACGAAATAGGAACGAGTGAAGAACTGCATCTTATGGGAGTTGATGAGCCGGTAAGCTTCAGGTAGGCTGTCAAAGATCTCAACTGAAAACAAGCCATGAGACAATAAATAGAATCCATTGAGGATAATGAGACCTGGGAATTAATAACATTACCACTTGGACAAAAATTGAAATGGATCTCTAAATAAGCTCAAAAAGGATGCAAACAGAAAGGTCAAGCATAAAACACGGCTCATCACTAAGGGATATGTTCAAGAACACATCATCCATTATGACGAGGTGTACACACAATCACACGCTAGAGACAGTGAGATTATTACTGGCGTTGTCAATTAAAAAAAATTGGGAGGTTCATCATCTCGATATGAAGACAACATTTCTGAATGAGGGATATTAAACAAGATATGTATGTATCTCAACCTGAAGGTTTTGAAAAGGTTGGGAAAGAACAACTTGTGTATAAGCTGGAGAAAGTGCTTTACAGTATGCCCCAAACACCTCATGCCTGGTAGAGAAGTTGAATTCATGTCTTGAAACTCTTGGATTTATTCGTTGTTCTTAAGAGCCAGCGGTGTATACAAGAAAGAAACATAGAGACATATTGATTATAACAGTATACGTGGATGACTTATTGGTCACGGTTGCGAATGCTTCTGTAATTGAAAGATTTAAGAAGGAGATGAGCCAGAAATTTCAGATGAGCGATTTGGGAAGACTAAGCTACTACTTGGGTATATAAGTGGAATAAAATAATGGCCGTATTGTCTTAAAATAATCCAAGTATACATAATAATTTCTCGAGAAGATTGTTATGAGTCCCAAAGTATCGTAGAAGGGGGGTTGAATACGATATCTACAATTTTTTCTCTTTGTTTACAAGTTCTTCGTTAAAAGTACGGAATCAAATAAGACACAAAATAATTCGAGGAAGATATTGTTTTATTAATATAATCCTTGAGGTTGCTACAATCTAAAAAATACATTGATTAGCTAAAATAAATTCAGCAGCATAATAATATGTTTACAAGCTTAATAAATGAAGGGCTTTAATGGAGCTCTCGTAAACTGAATTGTGTTGCTGAAGAAGATGACTGACAATGAATTACATTCATTCAGCTTCTATTGTAGACTTCCAAATTTAATGGACATGTGGCATGTTTGTGTCCACACATTATATTTAACTTTGCTGCAATTAAAATCAATGAATACAACTCTTCTATGGCGACCAGGGCAAGCTTCTGTGGTGACCAGTGTCTCTGTAGAGCTCTATGGTGACTGTATATGTTCTATGGTGACCAGTGAACTTTTATGGTGACCAAATGAGTTCTATGGCGACCAAATGAATTCTATGGTGACCAAGGGAACTTCTATGGCGACCAAGTGATCCACTTGAAGTTTTGTGTCAGCTAATGCTCTATGGCGACCAAGTAGTGACAAGTTTCTTCTATGGCGACTACAGTGTATGGCGACCAGTTCTGTGGTGACCATAGAGTGTCCTGTAGTATTATACACTTCTATGGAGACCTGAGAGAAGACTGTCATGACTTAGAATATTCTTACTCTTGTCAAACCATTATTCAATGTATCAACATTTCCTTCTATAACTGAATCAAAATTCTTTCTTGAATACTGATGTTTGGTGCACTGGTCTGGTTCACAAACAACTAGCATTGAGAGAATCCCAATTCAATTTGACTTGTGTTTCTGAGCTGATACAGATTGGTGTTTATCCATTGCTTCTTTCACTGTACCCTTGATCTCTAACACTTGGAATCAATTCATGTAACTGATGCTTATAGTCCCTTGTTGTCTTATTCTTCATGGATGCTTGAACATTACAATGAAATTCTTCCCATGATCTGTTAGAGGACTTAAAGAGTCAATTGCATCATTTGGTTCTTTGTGTTTATCCTGTCTTTATCTGTAGGGTTCATATGCTTCACAATTTAATATTGTTTATCTGTTTCTATTTTCATATTGAGTTATAAATCCTCGATTATATGTTACATTACATTATGCTTTACAATCTCCCCATATTTGATTGTTAGAGTTCGACAAGCAAATACCTAAGGATAACTTAACTGATAATAAGAAAAAGTACAATCTCAAAACAGATAAAGATATTAAATACATTATGGATTACATATTCAATTCTACATTTCTTAAGATACAAATTAAAAAGAAGTGTTCCTCTAGCCTGAACATATATTCTATGTCTTCTTTGTCTTTGTTCTCTTCTGCTTCCTACTTCCTTCTCCTTTTAGAGGCTGTTCAGATTTTCTCTTAGAGACTTTCTTATTAGGATCTGAAGGTTTTGGAGGAGACACTTTCAGCTCCTTCAATCTAGCTTGCCCACAATCACGAGCTTCTATCTCAAATGCATTTACTGGAGGTGAACTATTCAGTTCATGAAGCATTATCTCAAGATATTTGACTTTGGTGCATTTGGGAACAAGATCAAACAATAGTGATGATTTTCTGGACATTATGAAGACTGTTATCCTTTTAGGATGTCCTCGTACTCTCTTGGTGTCATTGATTGATTCTTCTTCCAGTACCTCATCAAGTATCCTTATAATTCGGATCAATGTAATTTTATGCTCCTTACATGTGGAGAGCTTGACGTCCATTAAGGCTTGATAAATTGATTCTGATGTGCTTGTTCTGAAATCATTGAACTTAATCTTCACTTGATTAATCTAAAAGACTAGTTCCCCTTCACTGTTAAAGCTGATGATAGGTTCATTATCTTTTAAAAGATTCATTTCTGGCTCTCCATTAATTAACACTATCTCATGATAAGCTCTTCCAACTTTCTTCATGTACTTCTCTATATCCCTAATCATTTTGTCATTGAGTCTGTAAGCATATAGAACTTCAGCAGCTTTAAGGTCCGCTTCTGATCTTTTAACTCCTGGTGCCTCCAATTTTGCTCTTTTGTTCCTGAGTTGACTTTCAAGAAAAGTGAGTTGTAGATATCAAATGGATCTCAGATGTTGGTCAGACATAGTGATATTTTGCATCCTGCCATCCGCAATTACTTTGATCATGAATGGATACATAAAGGCTTGAGGGGATACATTCATCATCATTCTCCAAAGTTTGTCTCTGAAATATTCATTTTCATTCGATTTCAACCATGGATTTTTTAGGCTAGGACGAACAGTTCAACAATGTTCAAGTTCTTCAACACACTGGTAGACACCTTCATCTGTAGACCATCTCTGTGATTGATAGTGATCTTCCATCCATTCTTCAGAATGTTCACAATAGTTCCAGTGATTATTTTGCTGAATTGATCATAGAACTCATGGATGTTTTCATACTCCTTTCTGTAATGTTCCACAGTTCTCAACAAATTAGAGTTACCAGGGTCTGAATAGTCATATGTTTCTGGTTTGTCCATTTTCTTCTTTATTTCTTCCTAATTTCTTCCTTTCCTGTTAGCTCGAAGATATGCTTCTCTCGCTTCCCTGTTCTCCTTTCTTTGAATAGCTCTTTGAATTTTTTCTCTTGATCTTTCCATTTCTTCTTTAATCTCTATATAAGAGCGATTTATTTTCTCTGGAAGTCCATAGAACAAACAGTCATATGAGAAAGCATCTTCATCTTCTTCATCCTCAGAAATGATCTTTCTCTCTTCCGTAGCCACTTCTTCAAATCTTGGCTCACACCCCATCGGAACATCACTTTCATCTATTTCACCTTATTCTAGATCCTCTTTAGAGAATAAGGGTCTTGGAGCATATATCTGAGATAACAGATTTCTCTGAGTTGTAATGATTTGGCTCAGATGTCCTGATTGATCCCCCTGAGATGTTGTACTTTCCGTAGAGAATCTTTCGTTGAGGAGCACCCTTTCATCAATCCTCTCTTCTAGTTCTTCCTTTATCTCATATCCAAATTCATCATAAGTACCAGTAGTCTGAAAGGAATCTTAAAGTAGATTAACAGCAGTGTCTACTTTTTCTTGTTCTACTACCCTTTTCTCCCCCTCAGTTGGGTTATCCTTCAGAGCTGGTGTTGATTAAGCATGTAAGGTTGAGACAGGGATCTCAAGAGAAATAGGCAGTTGCTTGCAGACTGAGGTCATTGGCCCAGTACTGGCAAGAGCTGCTTCAGATGACACCGGGATCGGTGCTTGCTTGCTAACTGAGAGCTTTGGCTCAGTGTTGGAAATTGCTTTTCCTTTTCCTGTATAAGAGAGAGATCTCTCAACGAATTCCCGTAAACTAGCGAATGCTGCTTGTTGATGTTCAAGTTGATCAGAAAGACTGGCGATCTGATGATCCCTGAGAGATAGTTTTGTCTGAAAATGTTGATCTTTAAGAGCCAGCTGTTCTTTGAGATAGTTGTCTTTGAAAGCTAGCTGCTATGTAAGATAGGATTTGGTGACATAGTTTGAGAGATCTATAGGTGTAGTTTGGATGGTAGGTGTCTCACAGGCTTCTCACAGTGTATCGCTCAACACTCTATCACTCGGTTTAGGGTCATGTGTGTCACTCGTTCTCACATGTTCACTCCGCTCAAAGCTCCGAGTTCCAGATGTACCTGCAGAAGATACTGGAGCCATCCTTAAGGAGGTCAGCAGTGGTGCAATGGGAGTTCGCAATTCCTGATCCTTGTTTGAGACAAATTTCCTGTCATTATGAGATGACGCATCTAGAGTTAGAATCTCTGGGAGGATTACTGTGGTCATCATATTTGGCATCTATTTCCCAGCTTCCCCTTGTATCTGTGAAGATACATTCCCCTTAAGCTCACTAGGTAAATCTAGTTCATCGCCAATGGGTTTCTGATCCGCGCCTACATCGGATCCACTATCTGCAGATGCATCCAGGGTTATCAGTCCTGGGGAGGTAAGTGTTGTGCTATATTTGGCAGCAATTACAGCACTCTCTCCTAACACCTGTAAAGGCAGTTGATCCATTGAAGGACCTTTAACTAGGATATTCTAACCGTAAAATGGTTGAATGCCCTATTTCCGTCAATAATTCTTCACCAAAGAGATCTCTTCTAATCGACTTATTTAATACTTCAAGAGCTTGGATATCGGATAGTGTGTTTGACTCATTATAGGATGCCTTGGCCGATGGGCGAATTTTAATAGATCTACCTTGTTGAGAAGATAGATCTAGTAACTGTTTAGTTGCCTTTTTAGCCAGAGAATCCTTTTGAGAAGATACCCGGAGGTTTACAGTTGTCTCAGGAAATTTACTTCTTTGCTTTAATGGAGACAGAGCTGTGGGTTCTCACAAAGTACCTTCCTTATTTGTTGCATCTAGTGCAGTTTCTCCCTCTATATGCATAGGGTCCTTATAATCCAGGGTTTGGGATAAGAGAGTTGAAGGTGTTTGATTGGGCTCTAGAGGGTGGTTATGAATTTGTGGTATGCCAAATTCACTCCCTCTCCTATTTACTTGTTCAATAAGTAGCTGTGTGTGATGTGGGTCAAGATGTAATTGATCTATACTAATGAAATAGGAGCATGCTTCATATGTATTACTCATAGCAGATGTACCCATACCTGAGAAAGTTGGTCTGTAGACAGATGTATTAGAGTTAGTAGACTCAGCAGCTTGAGGAGGTTGTCTAGCAGCTTCAGGTTGAGGTTGTGGAGAATTTTCAGGTTCAGCTTCTTGTTCTAGTTCAACTTCATTCTCTGCTTGATCACCATGTTCAGGGTCAGGTTGATCTGCTTCTTCATTCACATTCTCTTCAGGTGCATGAGCAATATTTTCCTATGGTGCATTTTCAGCTTGAGGTTCACCTTCATCGTCTTTATCTTCATATTGAGCATTGATAGTAGCAAAGACATCTATCATGTGGTCTGTTAGGAAAGTAACGTTTGCATTTGAATAGTTTCCTTTCTTGTGCAATTTAGTCACTATCAACGGGGACAAGATGGGAGGATCTTCCAAGATGTCACTGTGAGTTGATGCCTTTTGTGCTTCTAACAGTTTTCCATTGAGCACAATCTGAAGAAACCTTGCGTATAATATAAAGTTTTGATGCTGGGATTGATTCTCCAAAATGTGTTTCATGAATAAACGCCCAAAGTTGATGCGAAGATTATTTGCGACAACAACCCCAACAACTTGATTGAAATTAGTCAGTCCATGGAATCCACCAGTCTTGGGAGCCAAGCAGTGAGATAATATGTTGAAAAACAAATTCCATTCCTTTGGAAGATGACTTTTGTTGAAGTGTTTAGGAAAATCGTTATTCCCTGTCAATGTGCTTCTTATTGCTCTTAAAAAGCTGAGTAATTCCCAGTCTTCTGGAATGTCATCAAAATTATCACGAGGTAGCTGAAGATGTTCATTTAAATTGTCTTCTGTGATTCTGATTGTATCATCACCAATAACAAAGGAAAAACCCAATTGTTCATCATCAGAGGAGTTTGTAGCTGTTCTATGCACATGCCTGAGAAGCTCAACATTCAATTTCACATTAGTAGATAATGTGAAGCGCACAATGGATTGCTCATTTAGAAAATGGATCCATGTCTCAAAATGTGCCATTTTAACTGGATCACGTTCAATAATAGAAACAAAATTTGTTTTTGGTGTCTGAATATTATTCGCCATTTAATTAAAAATGAGAATAAAATTTGAATTTAAAATATATAAAATTGTGCACTTAGAATTATAAGATAGATCAAATAGACCAAAATATTTTTAACACACTTTTTAAAAGATATAACCAAACGAGACCTTAAGAAGAAATTAAAGAGAAATCAATCCAATTAACAAATAAAAAATTGATTAGCCAAACAAAGCCTTAATCACAAAAACAAGGGCAATTTGATCTCTACACACACCCGGTGGAATTTGTTGAAACTGGTCTCAAAATGATCCTTGTTCTATGGGCTTTCAAAATCTTCAAAAATTATAAATTTTGACAGAGTTTTGTTAAGGATTTGATCAAAGTGAAATTTTCTTCCTCTCCTGCGATTTGTGCTGTGTGTATATAATTGAATAAAGTCGATCTGTGTATATATATACTCACAACAACAAAAATATCACAAAGTGCAAGTGTTGTATGGCGACTAGGGGCTCCTATGGCGACCAGAGAGCAGAGTATGCTCTCTGTGGCGACCACAGGAGGGACTTAGAGAACTATGTGACTCTCTGTGGTGACCACGTGAGAGGTACTTAGAAATTTTCTAAGTCCATACTCTCTGTGGCGACCGCAGTAGAGTGACTTAGAATTTTTCTAAGTCCATTCTTTGTGGCGACCACAGTAGAGTCACTTAGATTTTTTCTAAGTTTAGAACCTCTGTGTGGCGACCAACACCCTTTGTGCTGCTGATAATTTATTTTTAAACATCTTTTAAATATTTGTTCATTGAAAAGAATGTTTAAAAATAATATATCACAATTATTTTTCACTACTTACACAAATATTATCATTACATTGATAACACTATATTTTTATGAAAAATGATTATGCTGCAAATTACATAGCTTTATCAATATGAATGTGCTAAAACATATATCTATATTGGATACAAGCACATAAATGATTGAATTATGAGAAATAATTAATGGCATGTAAATCCAGATGTCCTTAAAATATTGAAATTAAATAACAAGTGAATTTAACCAAGACAAATTGTAGTTTCTAACTTCTAAAATTAATTAGAAAGATTTAACATCCCAAGCTCACTAACCAACTTAGAGAAAGTGTTTTCATCAAGTGGTTTTGTGAAGATGTCTGCAATTTGACCCTCAGTGGGTACAAAATGTAACTCCACAGTGCCATTTGAGACATGCTCTCTGATAAAGTGATACCTGATATTAATGTGCTTTGTTCTTGAGTGCTGAACTGGGTTGTTTGAGATTTCTATTGCACTTGTATTATCACAGAATATTGGGATCTTTGATACCAACAGACCATAATCCCGGAGTTGGTTCCTCATCCACAAGATTTGAGCACAACTGCTTTTAGCAGCTATATATTCAGCTTCAGCAGTTGATGTAGATACTGAGTGTTGCTTCTTGCTATTCCAAGATACCAATCTTCTCCCAAGAAACTTACAGCTTCCTGGTGTACTTTTCCGGTCAATATTACAACTGTAATAACCCCAAAATTTTCAACTTTTTGTAACCCTTGTGAATAGTGTTTTAGCTGAATGAGAAAACTTTTCACGCCACACTATGTAGGGGTTATGTTATGGATATTCTGGGATATTATTAGTACTCTATGAAGTATATAAGTGTATGTAAAGATCGTCAGAATCCAATTCCGAACACTTTGGTTTTTCCCGGAAATCCACAAGATACGGAGAGAATTGAGTATAAGGTAACAGGATAAAAAGGATTTAAATTAAAGGATTATAATAGAGGATCATAATAAGGAATATAATGTATTGAGAAAGGTTAAGGGAACCTAAGTAATAAGATCCCGGGTATGATCCTTCAAACGATAAATGAGAACGAAAGTTAAGCGAACCGTATAACAGATCAGCGGTCATTAGGCAAACGATTAGGAAGTTAATCAAAGGGATTAGTGGGAATGATGTCATCCAACCAATAGAAAGAGGACAAGGAAGGGAGGATGACATCATGAGGGTGACACAAGCATGACAAGGGAAGGAAGGAGGTGTGGTTGAATGAGAATCACACAAATTCAAGGGCAAGAAGGTAATTGACTAAAGCAAATACAAAAACCAAGCAACCAAGCCAAGTAAATTCATTCTTCATCAAAAATCAAAAAGAACCAAGGCATTAGTTCTTCATTGCTCACGGCTTTTCACTATTCAAAAGGCAAGAAAAATTCAAAATCAAAGATCCAAGCTTCCTAAATTGATCCAAGCTTTCCTAAGACTTCTCAAAGCTTCTTAAGGCTTCCTAGCTCCTCCCACCACTTCAAGGAAGGTATACCATCTCCAAACCCTAGATCCCTATGTATTATAAGATGATTTTAATTAGTAGGATGATATTGTAGCTTGTTGTGGTGATTTAGAGTTTGGGATTTGGAATGGTAGTGAAATGGAATGGTAAATGTTGTGGTTTTGATTAAAAGAACTTAAGTATGATTAAAGTTAAGTTTAGGCATAAGTATGATTGATTAAATTGAATTGGTTGGGGTTGTTATGATGTGATAAGGATGGATGTTGGTTGTAAGTTGTATTTGAGGTTGATTTGGGATGGTTTTGAATGGTTTAAAATATTGGAAATCGCGTAAACATAGTCGTCGTAACGTCCGATTTTCTTTGGACTGTTTTTGTGCATAGCATTAGGACCCGAGAAACCCCTGCTAGATTATGACCACTGCCATGATTAGATAGCTCATGTTACGAGCTTCGTTTTGATATGTAGTTCGTTCGATTCCGATGCACGGTTTAGGAGAAACTACCGTTTCAAGTAACGGCGTTTCGCGAACGAAACTTTTTCCCTCGCCTTACTTTGAAACATAGGTTAAAGACCAAAAAGGGTTAATTAATGTATGAAACATTTATGGTAAGTGTGTTAGGCAGTTGGTAAGACACTCGCGAAGGAATCGCTTTAAAACTCGTAAAGGTTAAATTATTAAAAATGGTGGAGCCGAGGGTACCCGAGTGACTTAAGCAAATCAGTGAGCGCAAAATAAGCGTTAGAGTCTAAGTTAGTTAAAGTATTGATTTACAAGTGATTTTGGTTTAATTCCAACTTACTTGTTGTTTATAGGTTACCAGACTCGTCCCGAGCCTTTTATCACCCCAAGTCACTCAGGCAAGTTTTTTACCCGTTATAACTGTTGTTGTGATGAATATATGTATTTGCATTATCTTGCGATAGATGCATGTTGGTTAATTAGCAAATGATGCAATATATTGAAGCATGCTGCTATGGTATATATATATGCATGCCTGTTTCGCATTCTTTCCATATATATATTTGTTGGTTCAGTTGATAATACCTATGCTAGAGGATAGCGGTAATTTGCATATACCCTTAGTACAGGGACCCAAAGGTGAAAATATTTTCTAAAACCGGGAGTCGAGGATCCCGAGTAGATTTTGTATATATGGATATATATATATACTTATATATATATATGGTCATAGTTTTCAAAACTATTAATCGAATAAGGTTTATTTGATAACTTTAACTTTATTTTATTATTGAATATTATTTCGAATATTATTCGAAGGCGTATGACTCCTTTATATTAAATGAATATTATTTTGAGTATTCATTCGAGGACTTATGACTCCTTTTATTTTATTAATGAATATCATTTTGAATATTCATTCGGGGACTTATGACTCCTTTTATTTATTTATCTGAATATTATTTGAATATTCATTTGAGGATCTATGACTCCGATTATTTGCTGAGGTATATTCTTTATTTTATTAAAGAATAAGGTGTCGATAATCAAACTTATTTTTGATTATTCAAATAAAGATAATACTTTCATATAAGTATATCTTTGATTATTTAATACTCGTTTCAAGTATAAGTTTTAATACTTCTACTTCAATTATTTTTATAAAGATAATTCTTTGTGGGAATATTATTTAAATAATAATATTCAGACATTTTCTAAATATATTGGGACTGATTTACTTCATTAAATCAGCATCACTCCAAACACTCTTTAAAGTGTTTTCGAGTCTTCAAAATGATTTTTAAAAGATAGAGCGGATCCCAAAACTCATTTTTATATTTAAGATCTTCCTTTTTTAGGGGATTTAAATACTCGCTCAAAACCTGGGGAATCCGGCTCTGTGGTGTATTTTATATTCGCAACAAGGTTGCTGTCTTGGTAAAAGAGTTTTTGATTACTTACCCAATATTCGGGAAGTAAAATTCTTGGAACAAGTTAATCCATTAACAGGCATCGCCTGGGAAATATCGGTGAGTTTTCCTTTCCAACTAGATACGACTTCTTGGTGAAGCCGTATCAACAAGTTTCCACTTGGGGAAAGGGGGAACGAGCTTTACGTTTCAGAGTCATGGATTTCATCTGAACTAGGAGTGGCGTAAGTGGTCGAGTAGCGCCGGCCCAGCCTTATTATATTGGCCCAAATGGCCTGGAAGTTCCGCTAAGGCGGTCCATTCCTTAGGAGTTCAGTGTTCGGTTGACAAGTAAATCCGACAGGTTCTCCTCTACATGTAGAAAATGGTGGGGTTGTACTACTACGACTGATCATCGTAAGTGGTCTTCCTGGCGCGGTAAACTCCCGTAATGAGTTCATCATCCATTTGGATAATTCTGCAACACTACCCGTAGCATTTCGATTGAAAGGCTACTAATGGGTGGTTGCCGAAGCATTGACAGGGTCAAACATTTTTACTGGTGTATCCATTGAATGAAGTATCTCGTAACTTCATCTCTTTTCAAAATATTTCAAAGATCAAATATTTTCAAGTTTTATTTATGGTCTCATCTATGGGATGACCTCGTGAATCTTATTATACTTCGAACAGTAGTAGTTCAAGTAGATTTCAAAAAAAAAATGGTATAAGTATAGTGAAGTAATTGGTAACTTCATCTTCTTTTAAAACTTATATCTAGTAAGTAATTACCTTACCTACGATAAAGATTCTAGTAAGTATCCATTTAGATACTTATATTATTGTTATCACTATGTATTATCTTGCGAGCTGTAAGGCTCACTCTTGCTTTATTTCTTCATCACACAACAACAGTTAGGAGAGATGGCCAGACTCCAGCAGACCCAGCGCAAGCGCGTGGGAAGCGTCCCGCGTCTTCCCGATGATGTTGTAGCTGCTATAGCTGCCGAGGTAGATCCATTGTAGTTCAGACCATCTACTTTTGAGAATCAAATTATGTATAATTATAACTTGTGGCAGATAATGGCAATTAACTGTAAATTTATCAAGTAATCATTTTGGGTTGTAATAACTTTTAAATGCTGGATTCAAAGACTTGTACTTATTTCAATTTCATCTCTGAGACTATAACGAGTTGTGGTGTGTGTTAGTGTGGGGTCACAGCATGAGGTTATATATTATTAATTAAGTGAAGTGATATTGTGGAAAGAAAGACCGTGACAACCCGGATCCCCGACCCCGGATCTGGGGGTGTTACAGAAATGGTATCAGAGCTAAGCGTTATAAACCTCAGAGATGATGCGTCGATATAATAACAAACTCACAAAGATAATAAGAACTCTTGCCAAGTTCATGGTCGGACTACTTAAAGTAGTGCTGACAGTTAAAACCCTTACGGGAACCCTTATAAGTATCATGATAGTAACTTAGCTCGTTTAATGTGTAGGCGCCTGAGATAGAGGACCCTGAGATGTTCGAGCGTGAGCATGATGAGGCATTGCTAGATGTTGAGGATCAGGAGGAGCCTGAGATGGAGGAGGATGAGGAGGACCCCTCAGAGGAGCCTGAGACGGAGGTCATTGCTATTTCAGATGAGGAGGACCCCTCAGAGGAGTCAGAGACAGAGGTTATTGCTATTCCAGATGAGGAGGACCCGGATGAGGTCCCAGTAGCTGAGGAGCGTGTTGGACCTATGGTAGTGTATGCTGGTATCCCATTACCCACACTTCCGGTGGTTAGAGCCCCTACCCCTCCACCACTATCTTGGGTTCCTGATGATGACAGCTCAGAGACCCATACTTCCGAGCCTAGGCAGATCGAGGAGGCACCCTCAGCGGCTCCGGATTCACCACCTCTTGACCCTGCCCACAGGCAGTCTTCGTTAGCTCATGGATATGTTCAGGATGTATTGAGGACCCGAGTGGCTGTTGCCGAGGGCCGACTAGATGAGGCCAGGAGGGAGTTGGATGCAGAGAGGGCGGGTAGGCGTACCCGAGCTTATGAGACTAGGGCTTCTATACCCCGATCCTTGAGGAGGGAGCTTACGGGGATAGAGCTCACATCCCGAGCGAGGCTCAGATCGCTCCAGGGGGACAGACATGGTAGGATCTCCAGGCGGCAGGCCGACTATATCTTCCGTCGTGCAATGGAAAGGGTTTGGGAGCTGACCCGCTCCGGTGTGTGATTCAGGATTGATGATGGAATAGTCTAGTTGTCTAGTTAGCCGAGGCCTTAGTAAGAGCCAATTTTCCGGGATAGTTGACTTGTATATAGCATCCCTTTTTCTGACTAGACAGATAGACTCTTGTGTATCACTTTTGGGACAGATGACTGTAGCACTGTTGTACTTTTGACCAGATCAAACTATGTATTTCTCGCATTATGTATATATTTGTTTCCTTTCGGTTCAGTTCCATAGTGACGGGATCACTGTTTTTATCATTATTATTACTGCACTTCGTATTAGAACTTTCTTAAAATAATAGAATTGCGATATACGTTCTCCCCATTATAAGAGCTGTGCAAGGCACAATGTTGTATATGATTGTGACCTAACGTTGAATTTTCCCAATAATTGGTTTTATTATTATCAGAATCATGCCGCCAAGAAAGATTGGAACTAGGGCGAACCCTGGATCTGAGGACCAGGGAAGCCATAATCAGGACAATAGAAACCAAGAACACAGTGAAGAGGAAGATGAGGATTATGTGGAACAGGATGACTCCCTGTATGAAGAGGAAGAGGAAACATATGATGTTGAGGGATTTGAGATAGAGGCTGAAGAAGGAGAAACCGAGGTTGAGCAACCAGTACCAAACCCAGGCATGGATCCCATGAGCCAGTTCATGCAACTCCTAAGGCAGAATTTGGAACGTCAACCCAACCCACCCAATCAAGGAAGTAACAATGCAGTGGCAAACTCTTTCAGGGCTTTTAAGTCCCTTAAGCCCCCTGAGTTCCACGGATCAGCCGACCCAGTTGAGGCAAGGGCGTGGTTAAAGGAAATGGAGAAATCTTTTGAGATTTTGAGTACCGAGGAGGCACATAAGACTGTATTTGCTACCTACCTTCTGAAAGGAGAAGCTAACTACTGGTGGGAGGCCAAGAAAAATATGGAGACAGACGCTATTATAACCTGGGAGAGATTTAGTTAGTTGTTTCTGGGGAAGTATTTCCCGAGGTTTATGGAAAACCAGATGGAGCTCAAGTTCTTGGAGCTAAAGCAGAATAACTTGTCTGTAGCAGAGTACGAAGCGAAATTTACTGAGTTATCAAGGTTTGTGCCGGAGTTTGTGAGCACCGAGGAAAAGAAAGCTAGGAGGTTTCAGCAGGGACTGAAACCATGGATTCAGAATAGGGTGGCAATCCTTGAGCTTACGGACTATGCCACTCTGGTGCAAAAGGCAACAATTGTAGAAGCCGGAAGTGAACAGATGCAGAAGGAAAGAGAGAAGAAGGGAATAAAGAGGAAAAGTATGAGCATGGGTGGGGGTTCAGCAGGAAGGAGCTTCCCAACTAGATTTAATCGAGGAGCAGTGTCCCTACCGGGAAAGAACACTGGGTTTAAGCGGCCAATGAGCATGAATGTGAGCCAGAGCGGCCAGAAGTCTAGAATGTCTTATTCCAACCAGTCTCGACCCCCATTGCCAACCTGTAACACTTGTGGAAGAATGCATTCTGGGGAATGTAAGGGAAAGCCAGTAACCTGCTTTAAGTGTGGGCAAGTGGGCCACTATTCTCACAAATGCCCTTCGTCAGCCCCTGCCGTCATTCCAACCACCACTTGTCATCAGTGCGGACGCCCAGGTCATTGGAAGAGGGAATGCCCAATGAACAAACCAGCAGCTTCGGGAGCAAGCAGGGCTGCTTCTAATAAGCCACCTAATGCGAGGACTTTCAACATGACAGTCCAGGATGCTATGAAAGATTCAGATGTGATAGCAGGTACCCTTTCTCTAAATTCAGTCAGTGCAAATGTTTTATTTGATTCGGGAGCAACTAAATCTTTTATATCAAAGGACCTTGCGCGTAAGTTAAGACTTAAGGCTGAACCCTTGATAGAACCCTTACAAGTAGAAATAGCCAATCATGAAATTATTCCTGTTAACCAGATTCACCCCGCCTGTGAGATAGGCATAGGGGAGCAATCTTTCAGTGTTGATCTGATTCCTTTTAAATCAGGGGAGTTTGATGTGATTTTGGGAATGGACTGGCTATCTAGCAACGATGCTCAGATAGACTGTAAAGGGAAGAAAGTTAAGTTAAATATCCCCGGGAAGAAAGAAGTTATATTTAGAGGAAAGAGGCAGACGCAGAAATTTTTGACTATGGCTCAGGCCAAAAGGATGCTACGAAAAGGAAGTGAGGCCTACCTAGCCTATGTGGTGGACACGCAGAAGGAGGTGCCCAACTTACAAGATATTCCAGTAGTCAACGAATTTGAAGATGTATTCCCACAAGACCTTCCGGGATTACCACCCAATAGAGTGATTGAATTTGCTATTGAGTTGGCCCCAGGGACGGCGCCAGTTTCAAAAGCACCTTACCGGTTAGCCCCGTTAGAAATGAAGGAATTAGCTATCCAATTGCAGGAACTTTTGGATAAGGGTATGATAAGACCCAGTGTGTCTCCGTGGGGAGCACCAGTTTTATTTGTTAAGAAGAAAGATGGGAGCATGAGGTTGTGCATAGACTATCGAGAGTTGAACAAGCTAACCATAAAGAACAGGTACCCGTTACCTAGAATAGACGATCTGTTCGACCAGCTAAAGGATGCTGTTTATTTTTCCAAGATTGACCTGAGAACTGGATATCACCAACTAAAGATTAAACCCGAAGATATTTCCAAGACAGCGTTCCGTACCAGGTATGGGAATTATGAGTTCTTGGTAATGTCCTTTGGATTAACCAACGCCCCAGCGGCTTTCATGGATTTAATGAATAGAGTATTTAAGAAGTACTTAGACAAGTGTGTGATAGTTTTTATCGATGATATTTTGATCTACTCAAGGACTGAGGCAGAACATGCAGAACATTTGAGGATAGCTCTAGGAATACTCAGAGAGGAGCAGTTATATGCCAAATTCTCGAAGTGTGAATTCTGGCGGAATGAAGTACAGTTTTTAGGACATGTGATCAATAAAGAAGGAGTATTGGTCGACCCCTCCAAGATAGAGGCGGTCTCAAATTGGGAAAGGCCAACCACACCCACAGAGGTAAGGAGTTTCATAGGATTGGCCGGCTACTATCGTAGATTTGTACAGGACTTTGCGAAGATCGCAGCCCCTTTGACACGACTTACTCGTAAGACAGAGAAGTTTGAATGGACGGAGAAATGCGAGAACAGTTTTCAGGAATTAAAGAAAAGGTTGATAACGGCTCCGGTATTGGCATTACCGGACGGAAAAGGAGATTTTGTGATATATAGTGACGCGTCGCACAAAGGATTAGGATGTGTGCTTATGCAGCACGGTAAAGTTATCGCGTATGCATTGAGACAACTGAAGGAATACGAGGCTAGATATCCTACTCATGACCTTGAGCTCGCGGCAATAGTATTTGCTTTAAAAATTTAGAGGCACTACTTATATGGAGAGAAGTGCGAGATTTTCACAGACCATAAGAGCCTCAAGTACATATTTACGCAGAAAGAGCTCAACATGCGCCAGAGGAGATGGTTAGAACTAATCAAGGACTATGATTGTGAGATTCTCTATCATCCAGGGAAAGCCAATGTGGTGGCTGATGCCCTTAGTAGAAAGGAAAGACTCAGAATGATAACGACTTCGGAAGAGTTGATAAGGGATTTTGAGAGAATGGAAATAGAAGTAAAGGTAACCGGAACCGGAACTGAAAAGCTTTTTGAGATCTCAATGCAGCCAGAGTTATTGGAAAAGATCAGATTGTGCCAGGAGAAAATAATGAATGAAGACAGAGAGTCAATGACTGGAGAGGAGATCCATACTGAGAAAGATGATAAAGGGATAATGAGGTACTCCTACCGAATTTGGGTTCCGAATGTTCAAGAACTTAAAGATGAGATTTTGGATGAAAGCCATAGTTCAAGGTATTCCATTCACCCGGGAAGTACCAAGATGTATAGGGATTTGAAGGAATATTACTGGTGGCCCAACATGAAGAGGGACGTAGCAGAATGGGTAAACAAGTGTTTGACTTGCCAAAGAGTAAAGGCAGAGCACCAGAGACCCAGTGGACTTTTGCGACCCCTGGAGATTCTCGAATGGAAATGGGAACAGATAGCGATGGATTTTGTTGTAGGCTTGCCAAGGACAAAAGCCAATCACGACGCCATTTGGGTAATTATAGACCGACTGACAAAGTCAGCTCATTTCATTCCTATCAATGAAAGATACACAGTCGATAGACTGGTGGACATTTACCTTAAGGAAATAGTGACGCGACATGGAGTCCCAGCGTCCATTGTCTCAGACCGAGACCCCAGGTTCAACTCCAGATTTTGGAGGAGCTTTCAGGAATGTGCGGGGACCAAGTTAAATATGAGTACCGCGTACCATCCCCAGACGGATGGACAGAGTGAATGGACCATCCAGACACTAGAGGATATGTTGAGAGTCTGTGCAATAGACCTTAAAGGAAGTTGGGATGATCACTTGCCGTTGATCGAGTTTTCTTATAACAATAGCTTTCATGCTAGCATCGGAATGCCGCCTTATGAGGCCCTGTACGGGAGAAGGTGTCGATCTCCCTTATACTGGGATGAAGTAGGGGAGCGGAAGATGCTCGGACCCGAAGTGGTCCAAAGGACCAAAGATATAGTGGATCTTATCAGAGGGCGACTTGTAGCAGCCCAAGACAGACAGAAGAAATATGCAGACCTAGCCCGAAAGGACAAGGAATATGAAGTAGGGGACTTAGTACTGTTGAAAGTATCCCCTTGGAAGGGATTAATGAGGTTCGGAAAGAAAGGAAAACTAAGCCCAAGATACATTAGACCTTTTGAGATATTAAGACGAATTGGAAAGTTAGCTTACGAGCTAGCCCTACCCCTTAATTTGCAACAAGTTCATAATGTGTTCCATGTGTCAATGCTAAGGAGGTATCATCGGGATGCCAGGCACATAGTGGAGTACGAGCAGGTGGATATGCAGCCAGATCTAACTTACGTGGAGAAGCCAGTAAGGATTATGGATAAGAAGGAGCAGGTGCTTCGGAACAAAGTGATCATGCTAGTCAGAGTACTATGGCAGAATCATAATGTGGAAGAATCAACTTGGGAACTAGAGAGCACAATGCTAGAAAAGTACCCCCATTTGTTTTCTGTTTGATTCCGGGACGGAATCCTTTTAAGGAGGGGAGACTGTAATAACCCCAAAATTTTCAACTTTTTGTAACCCTTGTGAATAGTGTTTTAGCTGAATGAGAAAACTTTTCACGCCACACTATGTAGGGGTTCTGTTATGGATATTCTGGGATATTATTAGTACTCTATGAAGTATATAAGTGTATGTAAAGATCGTCAGAATCCAATTCCGAACACTTTGGTTTTTCCCGGAAATCCACAAGATACGGAGAGAATTGAGTATAAGGTAACAGGATAAAAAGGATTTAAATTAAAGGATTATAATAGAGGATCATAATAAGGAATATAATGTATTGAGAAAGGTTAAGGGAACCTAAGTAATAAGATCCCGGGTATGATCCTTCAAACGATAAACGAGAACGAAAGTTAAGCGAACCGTATAACAGATCAGCGGTCATTAGGCAAACGATTAGGAAGTTAATCAAAGGGATTAGTGGGAATGATGTCATCCAACCAATAGAAAGAGGACAAGGAAGGGAGGATGACATCATGAGGGTGACACAAGCATGACAAGGGAAGGAAGGAGGTGTGGTTGAATGAGAACCACACAAATTCAAGGGCAAGAAGGTAATTGACTAAAGCAAATACAAAAACCAAGCAACCAAGCCAAGTAAATTCATTCTTCATCAAAAATCAAAAAGAACCAAGGCATTAGTTCTTCATTGCTCACGGCTTTTCACTATTCAAAAGGCAAGAAAAATTCAAAATCAAAGATCCAAGCTTCCTAAATTGATCCAAGCTTTCCTAAGACTTCTCAAAGCTTCTTAAGGCTTCCTAGCTCCTCCCACCACTTCAAGGAAGGTATACCATCTCCAAACCCTAGATCCCTATGTATTATAAGATGATTTTAATTAGTAGGATGATATTGTAGCTTGTTGTGGTGATTTAGAGTTTGGGATTTGGAATGGTAGTGAAATGGAATGGTAAATGTTGTGGTTTTGATTAAAAGAACTTAAGTATGATTAAAGTTAAGTTTAGGCATAAGTATGATTGATTAAATTGAATTGGTTGGGGTTGTTATGATGTGATAAGGATGGATGTTGGTTGTAAGTTGTATTTGAGGTTGATTTGGGATGGTTTTGAATGGTTTAAAATATTGGAAATCGCGTAAACATAGCCGTCGTAACGTCCGATTTTCTTTGGACTGTTTTTGTGCATAGCATTAGGACCCGAGAACCCCCTGCTAGATTATGACCACTGCCATGATTAGATAGCTCATGTTACGAGCTTCGTTTTGATATGTAGTTCGTTCGATTCCGATGCACGGTTTAGGAGAAACTACCGTTTCAAGTAACGGCGTTTCGCGAACGAAACTTTTTCCCTCGCCTTACTTTGAAACATAGGTTAAAGACCAAAAAGGGTTAATTAATGTATGAAACATTTATGGTAAGTGTGTTAGGAAGTTGGTAAGACACTCGCGAAGGAATCGCTTTAAAACTCGTAAAGGTTAAATTATTAAAAATGGTGGAGCCGAGGGTACCCGAGTGACTTAAGCAAATCAGTGAGCGCAAAATAAGCGTAAGAGTCTAAGTTAGTTAAAGTATAGATTTACAAGTGATTTTGGTTTAATTCCAACTTACTTGTTGTTTATAGGTTACCAGACTCGTCCCGAGCCTTTTATCACCCCAAGTCACTCAGGCAAGTTTTCTACCCGTTATAACTGTTGTTGTGATGAATATATGTATTTACATTATCTTGCGATAGATGCATGTTGGTTAATTAGCAAATGATGCAATATATTGAAGCATGCTGCTATGGTATATATATATGCATGCCTGTTTCGCATTCTTTCCATATATATATCTGTTGGTTCAGTTGATAATACCTATGCTAGAGGATAGCGGTAATTTGCATATACCCTTAGTACAGGGACCCAAAGGTGAAAACATTTTCTAAAACCGGGAGTCGAGGATCCCGAGTAGATTTTGTATATATGGATATATATATATATACTTATATATATATATGGTCATAGTTTTCAAAACTATTAATCGAATAAGGTTTATTCGATAACTTTAACTTTATTTTATTATTGAATATTATTTCGAATATTATTCGAAGGCGTATGACTCCTTTATATTAAATGAATATTATTTTGAGTATTCATTCGAGGACTTATGACTCCTTTTATTTTATTAATGAATATCATTTTGAATATTCATTCGGGGACTTATGACTCCTTTTATTTATTTATCTTCATTTGAGGATCTATGACTCCGATTATTTGCTGAGGTATATTCTTTATTTTATTAAAGAATAAGGTGTCGATAATCAAACTTATTTTTGATTATTCAAATAAAGATAATACTTTCATATAAGTATATCTTTGATTATTTAATACTCGTTTCAAGTATAAGTTTTAATACTTCTACTTCAATTATTTTTATAAAGATAATTCTTTGTGGGAATATTATTTAAATAATAATATTAAGACATTTTCTAAATATATTGAGACTGATTTACTTTATTAAATCAGCATCACTCCAAACACTCTTTAAAGTGTTTTCGAGTCTTCAAAATGATTTTTAAAAGATAGAGCGGATCCCAAAACTCATTTTTATATTTAAGATCTTCCTTTTTAAGGGGATTTAAATACTCGCTCAAAACCTGGGGAATCCGGCTCTGTGGTGTATTTTATATTCGCAACAAGGTTGCTGTCTTGGTAAAAGAGTTTTTGATTACTTACCCAATATTCGGGAAGTAAAATTCTTGGAACAAGTTAATCCATTAACAGGCATCGCCTGGGAAATATCGGTGAGTTTTCCTTTCCAACTAGATACGACTTCTTGGTGAAGCCGTATCAACAAGTTTCCACTTGGGGAAAGGGGGAACGAGCTTTACGTTTCAGAGTCATGGATTTCATCTGAACTAGGAGTGGCGTAAGTGGTCGAGTAGCGCCGGCCCAGCCTTATTATATTGGCCCAAATGGCCTGGAAGTTCCGCTAAGGCGGTCCATTCCTTAGGAGTTCAGTGTTCGGTTGACAAGTAAATCCGACAGGTTCTCCTCTACATGTAGAAAATGGTGGGGTTGTACTACTAAGACTGATCATCGTAAGTGGTCTTCCTGGCGCGGTAAACTCCCGTAATGAGTTCATCATCCATTTGGATAATTCTGCAACACTACCCGTAGCATTTCGATTGAAAGGCTACTAATGGGTGGTTGCCGAAGCATTGACAGGGTCAAACATTTTTACTGGTGTATCCATTGAATGAAGTATCTCGTAACTTCATCTCTTTTCAAAATATTTCAAAGATCAAATATTTTCAAGTTTTATTTATGGTCTCATCTATGGGATGACCTCGTGAATCTTATTATACTTCGAACAGTAGTAGTTCAAGTAGATTTCAAAAAAAAAATGGTATAAGTACAGTGAAGTAATTGGTAACTTCATCTTCTTTTAAAACTTATATCCAGTAAGTAATTACCTTACCTACGATAAAGATTCTAGTAAGTATCCATTTAGATACTTATATTATTGTTATCACTATGTATTATCTTGCGAGCTGTAAGGCTCACTCTTGCTTTATTTCTTCATCACACAACAACAGTTAGGAGAGATGGCCAGACTCCAGCACACCCAGCGCAAGCGCGTGGGAAGCGTCCCGCGTCTTCCCGATGATGTTGTAGCTGCTATAGCTGCCGAGGTAGATCCATTGTAGTTCAGACCATCTACTTTTGAGAATCAAATTATGTATAATTATAACTTATGGCAGATAATGGCAATTAACTGTAAATTTATCAAGTAATCATTTTGGGTTGTAATAACTTTTAAATGCTGGATTCAAAGACTTGTACTTATTTCAATTTCATCTCTGAGACTATAACGAGTTGTGGTGTGTGTTAGTATGGGGTCACAGCATGAGGTTATTTATTATTAATTAAGTGAAGTGATATTGTGGAAAGAAAGACCGTGACAACCCGGATCCCCGACCCCGGATCTGGGGGTGTTACAATAACCTACAAAATCTGAATCTGTATAGCCAACTAGGTCAAAACCTGTACCTTTAGGGTACCAAATTCCAAGATTTGGAGTTCCCGTAAGGTACCTAAATATTCTTTTTAACAGCTATAAGATGGGACTCTTTTGGTTCATCTTGAAATCTAGCACATAAGCATGTTGCAAACATAATATCTGGTCTACTTGCTGTGAGATAAAGTAATGATCCTATCATACCTCTTTAGCTTGTGATGTCAACTTTCTTACCAATTTTGTCCTGATCAAGCTTGGAGGCTATTGGCATGGGAGTCTTTGCTGGAGTTGAATCTTCCAGATTATACTTCTTAAGAAGTTCTCTGATATACATGAATTTACAAATAAATATACCATCTTTCCTTTGACTCACTTGTAATCCAAGAAAGTAGTTCAACTCTCCCATTATGCTCATCTCGTACTTACTCTGCATTAGCTTGGAGAATCTCTTGAAAAGATCATCATTAGTAGAACCAAATATAATATCATCAACATATACTTGAAATAATATCATATCAGATTTATGCATTTTATGAAACAGAGTTTTATCTATGACACCTCTAGTAAAACCATTTTCAAGTAAAAACTCAGAGAGAGTGTCATACCATATCCTTGGTGCTTGCTTAAGACCATAGAGAGCTTTGAATAGGAAGTATATAAAATCAGCCAGATTTGGATCTTCAAAGCCTGAAGGTTATTCTACATACACTTCTTCTTCTAGCTCCCCATTCAGGAATGCACTCTTCACATCCATTTCATAAACTTTAAATTTTGAATGTGCTGCGAATGCCAAAAACATCCTGATTGCCTTAAGTCTAGCCACTGGTGCATAGGTTTCATCATAATCTATACCCTCTTCTTGAGAGTAACCTTTAGCTACCAGTATGGCCTTGTTTCTCGTTATAATGCCATCTTGATCTAGCTTGTTCCTGAATACCCATTTAGTGACTATCACTGACTTGTTCTTTGGTCGGGGTACCAACTTCCATACCTTCTGCCTCTCAAACTGATTGAGTTCTTCCTGCATAGCAATAACCCAATCTGGATCTTCCAGTGCCTCATCCACTTTCTTACGTTCCATTTCTGAAAGAAACCCTGAAAATTGACATTCAATCTGAGTGGCATGTCTAGTTCTTACTCCTGTGTTAGGATCACCAATGATCAATTCAAAGGGACGGTCTCTGTTCCAAATTCTTTGACGAGGCAGATAAGATCTTGATGTTTCCCCTTGTTCAGTCTGATGTTGAGTGTGAACTGCAGATCCTCTTCCTGCTCCCCCTGAGTTGCTGTCACCATGACTGGATGACTCTGATCTTGATGTAATGGTTCTTGACGGTGTTCCTGTATGATTATCATACTCAATGTTTCCACCATTATCACCACTTGACCCTGAATCAGCATTTCTATGTGATGTAGATGTAGTTCTAACAATCTCAGGTTCTATTATCTCCAAAGGATCATCTGATAGATTTTCAAATTCCAGAGATTGAGAATCCTTTTCTCTTTACAGGCTTGCCAACTTGGTGTCGTCGAATGTTACATTAAGACTTTCAATAACCTTCTGATCAGTAATCATATAAACCCTGTAAGCTTTAGATTCCAGAGAATAGCCAAGAAATATGTCTTCTTCTGCCTTAGCATCAAACTTTCCTAGATGCTCATTTACTTCCTTCAGCACAAAGCATTTAGCACCAAACACATGAAAGTATTTCAGTGTTGGTTTCTTGTCAGCCATTATCTCATAAGGAGTCTTGTCATGATCTTTATTAATCAGGGTACGATTTTGAGTGTAACATGCTGTGTTGACAGCTTCAGCCTAAAAGTAAGTAGGAAGTCTTGATTCACTTAGCATAGTCCTTGCTGCTTCAACCAAGGTACGATTCTTCTTTTCTAATACCCCATTTTGTTGCGGAGTTCTTGGAGCTAAATATTGTCTCGAAATACCTTTCTCTGTACAGAATTCATTTAGAAATGCATTCTTGAGTTCTGTCCCATTATCTGATATCTCAATTTTCTTTATATGATCCACTATCAGCTGAGATGCTTCATCCTTGGATTGTAAGAACAACACCCATGTGTATTTGGAGAAGTCATCGACCATCACTGAAGCATATCTTTTCCTTGATAGTGACAACACATACACTGGACCAAATAAATCCATGTGAATCAACTGAAGAGGTTCAGTTATGCTTGTCATTTCCTTGCTTCTGCGTGATGCTTTCTTTCATTTCCGCTTTTCACATGCTTCATAGAGTCCTTCTTGACAGAATTCCATCTGTGGTAGTCCTCTCACTAATTCTCTCTTGACCAGAGAGTTCATTATCTTGAAGTTCAAGTGTAAGAGCTTCTTGTGCCATAACCAACTTTGTTCTGATGAAGCTTTGCTGTAGAAATATCTGATTACTCCATCACAGGTAGACTTCAAGTCAGCTACGTACAGATTACCTTTCCTTACTCCTTGTAAAGAAAGCTTCTCATCTTTCCTGTGAGAGATCAAACATCTTTCTGATCTGAAATCAACATTGTATCCCTTGTCACAAAACTGACTTATGCTCAGAAGATTGTCCTTCAGTCCTTCCACAAGAGAGATGTTTTCAATGATGACATTGCCAATTTCCAAATTACCATATCCCTTCGTAAATCCTTTGCTGTCATCTCCAAAGGTAACTATAGGGCTAGCTTTCTCAACCACTCTTGTGAGCAGGGACTTTTTTCCTGTCATGTGCCTAGAATACCCACTGTCCAGAATCCACATGATCTTTTCCTTTCTTACCTTACCCTGCAAACACAGATTGATTAAGAAGACTTTGGTACCCAAGATTTCTTGGGTCCTGAAGGTTTAGGGGTAGAAACAGTATCAACAAATGAAACCTTGACATGCTTAGCTTTCACTTTGACTGACTCCTTCTCAGTGCTAGTCTTATCAAAAATGTTAGACTTAGAGACATGAGGTATTACAGTCTTAGCCTGTGTGTGCTCATTACCCATGCTTGTCTTAGTGTCAGTGCAAGTGCTAACAGTTGCATAAAAAGCTTTAAAATATTCAGACATGGTAACAAACGCATATGGCATACATCCAACTACACCACAGGGCTCATGAAAGCTAGGCATGTTAGACATGGAAGGCATACTGGAAGATGCAACAAATTCTACTTTAGCTTTAGTGCATGCATGTGTAAGGTGTGTAGCAGAATTGTAATTATTACATAACTTTCTAGATGCAGATGAGGAAGATGCAAAGTCAGATTTCTTATTTACACCTACTTTGCCATTTCTGTTCTTCTTAGTCTTAACCTTAGCACCCTCACCAGTCTTAGAGTTAACTATGGGGTCTGGTTTCTTAAGTGTGTTAGGTTCCTTACTATCAACCTTATTACCTGAGTCAGCTACGGATTTGGCTTTACTAGCTGGAGCCTTAGGTGTCTTAGGGGATTCCTCTTCCTTCTCTTTATCTTCAGTAATCAATTCCTCATTCATTAGCAAACTTACTTCATCCAATGGTTTTGAAACAGACTCAGTGAATAATGGAGATACAACATCCTTAATAACATATGGAACCTTTTCTGAGACAAACATGTTTATCTCAGATGTACCACTATGTTTCTTACTGTTCATCTTAGAATAGTCAAGTCCGATTGAAGTCTTAGATTTAAATCTTTGACTATCTATTATCTCCTTCTGAGTCAAAGTTGTATTCTTAAACGCCTGTAACTTCTTTTCTAAGTCAGCAATTTGGGTTCTAAGAATGGCTTCTATGTCTGTATCGCATTGAACCTTATTCTCTAGATATTCATTCTTTTGCTTGAGGTCTTCTAGTCCAACTACAAGCAATTCTAGTTCTTCATTCCTAGAGGTTAAACTCTCAGATTTAAGAACTAACTTATCATTTTCAAGTTTATATGCAAACATGTGTGTATGAACATTATACAATTCTAAAGTAAGTTCATGCACAGTAGATTTGTATTCAGACACAATCATATCTATAGTGGTAAGTTTAGGAACCCGATATGATTGTGATGATTCCTTTGCAGAGTCTGCCATAAGAGCCAGATTCATGTACTTTTCCTCTTCATCCGAATCAGTATCATCCCAGCTTTTTCCTTCAGCAATGTATGCTCTTCCCTTTTCCTTCACCACATAAGCATTCAGCTTCTGTTTCAGCTTCTCATTCTTTCTTTTCAAATATTCATAAGTTTCCTTCTTTTCATAGGAGTTATTTGATTTTTTTGCCTTGGGCTTTCTACAATCAGATGCAAAGTGCCCTAACTCATTGCAGTTGTAGCATCTAGTTTTGCTCTTGTCTATCCAACTTGACTTGTAGCCTCCTCGGGAGCTTGACCCTGATGAATAGCTTCCTTTCTGAAATCTTCCTGATGAACCCCTTAATTTATAGTTGGGCTTTCTTCTGAATCTAACATGATTAAATTTTGCAGCCATGTATGCCATAGATTTAGCCTCCAACTGTTCAAGTTCTTCCTGAGTGTAAAACTCATTTTCATCCTCTGGCTCACCATGAGCAATTTCAGCTTCGACAATTTCTTTAATTGTTGAGGAGGGTGCAACCTTACTTTCTTAGATTTCAGGTTCACGAACTACAAGTGCAGTGGTTTTTGCAAGTGTCGTACTCTTACTGTCAATAGAACCAGGTCCATTGATAATAGCTCTCTACTCTTGTTCCATCTCATGTGTTCTTAGCTTTCCATAGATCACATCCAGGGACATAGTAATAAAATCTGCCATTTCCCTGATTGAAGTGTTCTTTTGTTCTAGGTGAACTGAGAGTGTCAGCATAAACTTTATGTTAGACTCGTATAGGATAAACTTTCCCTTGCAGCTTTAATTCACTTAATAGTTTTGTATATCTCTCAAAGAGTGAAGAAAATGCTTCTCCGGGTTGAAGTTTGAATGCCTCATACTGAGTCGTCAGAATATCCATCATGTTTTCTTTGACTTCTTCTGTACCTTCCATTAAAAGCTCAATGGTATCCCACATATCTTTTGCACTGTTACATCCTAGAAGTTGATGACTCATATCTTTATCGGTCGATTCCATAATTATGAGTTGAAGGATTGTGTCCAGATTTATCAACTCCTTGTCAGTTTCCGTATATTTAGACAGATTCCTGGGAGTGGATGAGGAAGGAATTCTCACACCAGTTGTGGTTATGGATTCAACAACTACTTCCATCGGAACATAAGGGCCATTTAGTAATATCCCAACGTCAAGTGGATTCGAAGCTTTCATAAACATCATCATCTTTTTCTTCCATAAGTTGTAATTATCTCTATCGAATGGGGGAACCTTTATACTTCCAATTTTTTGGTTGTTCATCATCATGGCGGAATTAAATTATTTAAAGTTCAAAAATTTCAAGAACTGGGAATTTTTGAAAATTAAAAAATTCAAGAAATTTTTCAAGAACTTGTTTCTTTCTCCAGATCTTGATTTGTATGTCAATCAACAAGCTCTGATACTAATTGTTAGTCCCAAAGTATCGTAGAAGGGGGGGTTGAATACGATACCTACAATCTTTTTTCTTCATTTATAAGTTCTTCGTTAAAAGTACGGAATCAAATAAGACACAAAACAATTCGAGGAAGATATTGTTTTATTAATATAATCCTTGAGGTTGGTACAATCTAATCAATAAATTGATTAGCTACAATAAATTTAGCAGCATAACAATATGTTTACAAGCTTAATAAATGAGGGGCTTTAATGGAGCTCTCATAAACTGAATTGTGTTGCTGAAGAAGATGACTGACAATGAATTACATTCATTCAGCTTCTGTTGTAGACTTCCAACTTCAATGGACAGGTGGCATGTTTGTGTCCACACATTCCATTTAACTTTGCTGCAATTAAAATCAATGAATACAACTCTTCTATGGCGACCATGGCAAGCTTCTGTGGCGACCAGTGTCTCTGTAGAGCTCTATGGCGACTGCATATGTTCTATGGCGACCAGTGAATTTTTATGGCGACCAAATGATTTCTATGGTGACTAAATGAATTCTATGGCGACCAAGGGAACTTCTATGGCGACCAAGTGATCCACTTGAAGTTTTGTGTTAGTTAAGGCTCTATGGCGACCAGGTAGTGACAGGTTTCTTCTGTGGCGACTACAGTCTATGGCGACCACTGGTGCCTTAGAGAAATTCTCTATGGAGACCAGTTCTGTGGTGACCATAGAGTGTCCTATAGTATTATACACTTTTATGGCAACCTGAGAGAAGATTGTCATGACTTAGAATATTCTTGCTCTTGTCAAACCATTATTCAATGTATCAACATTTCCTTCAAAAACTAAATCAAAATTCTTTCTTGAATACTGATGTTTAGTACACTGGTCTGGTTCACAAACAACTAGCATTGAGAGAATCCCAATTCAATTTTACTTGTGTTTTCGAACTGATACAAATTGGTGTTTATCCATTGCTTCTTTCATTAAACCCTTGATCTGTAACACTTGGAATCAATTCATGTAACTGATGCTTAAAGTCTCTTGTTATCTTATTCTTCATGGCTGCTTGAACATTACAATGAACTTCTTTCCATGATCTGTTAGAGGAATTAAAGAGTCAATTGCATCATATGGTTCTTTGTGTTTATCATGTCTTCATCTGTAGGGTTCCTGTGCTTCACAGTTTAATATTGTTTATCTGTTTCAGTTTTCATGTTGAGTTATAAATCCTCGATTACATGTTACATTACATTATGCTTTACAATTGTGTTGTGCAAGACGTGCCTGTATAATAACAAGACTAAGTCACATTGACAACCCTAAGATTAAGTTGTGTGATAAGCTAAATTTGTATTATGTATTGTATTTCTTGAGTCTATAAAAATGGTTAGAAGATTAGACTGAGGATTTTTCTGTGAATAGATTTAAGGTAAGGAATAAACTCTGGAAGAAGATCAAGCCATGATCATGCCTCAGAGAAGATGTAGAAGCTTGGAGTTGTATAAAGCCGTTCTATGAAAAATGTTCAAAGCCAAGATATCGACAAGTCACAGATCAAGTTATATCGAGAAGTCATTCGAGAAGCCCAAAATGACTTGTAGAGAAGTACACAATGGCTTATAGAGAAGTCTCAAAGATATTGACAAGTCAAATAAATATGTAGAGAACTGGAGATATCAACAAGTCATTTCTACGTAGAGAACTCAGAGATATCGACAAGTCAAATGAAGATGTAAAAAAATTGGAGATATCGACAAGTCAATTTCTCATATAGAGATCTCAAAGATATTGATAAGTCAAAATGTGTATATAAAGATCTTAGAGATATCGACAAGTCATTTCTACATGTAGAGATCTCAGATATATCGACAAGTCATTTCACTTGCAAGGATCTATAGACCTCGACAAGTCAAATATACCTATAGAGACTCAGAAGTCTCGATAAGTCATTATACTTATCGAGATCTCACTTCTCTATAAAACAAACCGGAGATCTCAACATACTTCTCAAATTCAGAATGCAGACAAGTTCAAGATTCAAGATTATCAGTCAACAAACGATCTATTCACTAGATTGAAAAGTCTACAAAGTAGCTGGAAGAATACCAGATCAAGGGCCAAGATTAACTGGACAAAGGGCGGTCACAGACCTGCCAGATTCTGCACAAATTTGCTAAGCTAGAAATGGAAATAGAAAAAGGTTGTTTTAAAAATTAGTTTAATACATTTTAGTGCAAGTCTTGTAAACCTGTGCTGCAAGTCTATAAAGCATGCACGGGGCCTTAGTTCACAAGTAACAAACATATCTAAATTTTCTTGTATTCTCTCAAGATAGAAGCTGAGTTCATATTTTCTTATGAACACATAATTTGTAGCAAGAAAAACTTAATTAATACAATTAAGTGAGTTTTTGATATTGTGTGTTTCTGTAATCTATAACTGATTTCTTCAATTAATAATCCAAAAAGCTTAAAACAAATAAAAATCCAAGAAACACAGTCACCCACCTGTGTTATATTTCAAAGCATTCAATATCTAACAAGTGGTATCAGAGCAATATCTAAAAGTAAACAAATAAAGATCTTGGAAGAATGAGTGCTCAGAAATTAACAAGCATCAAGATACCAGCCTTTGACAAGGTCAACTACACACTGTGGAAAAAGAAAATGATGTTGTTCATAAGGATTGCAAATCCCATGTACATCCAAATCCTCAAGAATGGACCATTCATTCCAATGGAGAGATTTTATAAATCTACAGATGAAGATATAATCATATAAGCACGTTACATACCTCAAGACCCCTTAACCTACATAGAGCCTGAAAAGGAAAAGGCTACCCTGGATAACAGTCTCTGACTCATTTTAATTGAGTCTCTTGATAATGTAATGTACAACAATATTATCAACTGTGATTCTGCTAAAACATATATGGGAAAAGATTGAGATACTATGTGAGGGGACATAAGAAGTTAGATCCAACCAAAGGAGGATACTGGTGTCTTAATACGAGGGTTTCATGGCTAAACCTAAAGAAAGTGTTACAGATGTTTTTGAGAGATTCAACAAACTAATTGTTAGGTCCCAATGTGTTTGTAGAAGGGGGGTTGAATACAAACGTTACCAAATAATCGAATAAAATGCGGAATAAAAAATGTGAAACAAAATTCAAGTTAAATAAAAATATTATTAAACTTGAAAGGTGTTACAACAACTGTATCGATTACAAGGTATTAATCTCAAATCAATTATCACAAATCTAGAATAAATTCGACATGAACTTTTTCTATTTTTGCAATAATTAGAATCAAATGCTAAACGCGATTTGAGATTAAGTTCTAGGGATTTTGATCCGCTAGATTGTTACACAAGAACAAGATAAATAATTCTAGTGGTTTGGATTTAACATTAACAAACTAGAAATTGATCTTGAATTTCTGCAGAGAAGATGATTTTATATTTCAAGGCGGCTGCTCTTTTGTTCTTGACTTGTGTGTTGGATGATTAAATGATATGCTGCTTCTCTGCTTCTATTTAAATCAACAAAACCAATAGAATTGACTTGGCATGACAATCCTATAGCTGGCAAGACTTTCGGTAGGACAATTGAATGAACTAGCAAGACAATCTGAATGAACTAGCATGACAATCAGAATGAACTAGCATGACAATCAGAATGAACTAGCATGACAATCAGAATGAACTAGCATGACAATCAGAATGAACTAGCAAGACAATCATCCTCCTAGAGTAACTTTCGGTATGACAATGGAAAATGGCCTAGCATGACAATCGGTATGACAATCCTGATTGTCATGCTAGTTCATTTTCAATTGTCTTGCTGATTTAATGCTTGAATTTAATCCAATTAAGCTTCTGAAAATTCCTAAAATTCCTAGAATTAATTCAGAATTAATTAATCAATTAATTCAATTAATAAATAAATTATTCTTCGCAGATATAATTTATTTTCTTAATTAAATTAGATGACTTAATTAATTAATAGAGAATTAATTCTAGTCTTGAGCAGCAACCATTCTTCTGCAAATCTTCTGAAAATCACTGAAAATTATGAATCAATTCCGCCACTTCAACGTTGACACTCGATGTACTGTCTGGTTCATGAGTGACTAACTTCCGTGACGTTTCTTCATGTCTTGACTTTGATGCTTTGATTTTCTTCAGATTAAATCCTTGTAATTAATGATACTCTGACGAGATCTCTGTCACTTGATTAAATCCACGATCTTGATTTATATCACTGAGGCATGATCAACTTCTTGAACTTCTTCCAGTGAATTAACTCCTCAAGTCTGTAGATGAACCTTGTTTCTGAATCCTTTGACAGATATTACTTTGCGAGATCTCTCTGACGGTCGATCCACTATTTACTTATTACATTCTTATTTAAGTTGAGTTGAATCCTCGAATATACAAATAGGCTATGACATATGACTTACAATCTCCCCCTATTTGTTTGTTAGACAATAACACACAAATACCTAGAGGATAACTCAACTAACAAATAAGAAAAAGATATAAACATACATGCAAAGTAAATAGTAGAAAAGTTCTGGACTAGATTTAACATTTTCCAGATTCCAAGTAGATGTTCCTCTAGACTGAACATATCTTCAAGTAGTTCCATCTTCATTTGTACAACCACATTTCCTGTTGAGAAGCCCATATCTCTTGCTTCTCCCCCTATGAGAATCAACTGATTAAAGAAGATCACCTTCGTTTTACCACCTCTCCCGTACAATAGGATCCGCAGATAAAAACCAATGGTACTCCCCTAACAGCTTCTTCCCTTACTAGGAAATCACCTTGTGTTTACCACCTCTCCCGTACAATAGGATCCGTAGTTAGAAACAACAATGGTGTGGTGTAGTGTACATGTAGGATCTTTTTCTTCCTCCCTGCTATTTCTCCCCCTTAGTTGAGGAATCCTCCAAACTATTACTTAAGCTTTTATCTCCCCCTTAAAGAAGGAATGTATGCCGACGTCTGAAGGAGTTCTCATATTTCACTTGGTTGGAAAAGAAATAACAAGTAGTTTCTTTTTCTTCCTCACTGTGAGTGTGTGATCCTGTTTAGTGTACCTCACATGTGTTTCACTCTTCTCTCCACTCGTGTTTACACTCATTCTCACAAGTGTATCACTCTTCTCTCATAGCTCCATAATCCAGCTGTACCTGCAAGGAAAATCACCTTAGCCATCCTTTAAGGAGGTCACAGGTGGTGCAATGGGAGTTCACAAATCCCCATCCTTGTTAAACTCGTCAGATAAATCTGAGTCATAATCTACAAGTTGCTAGTTTCCCTTTTAGGGTTCCAGATTTGAATTCTGGGAAGGTAAACAATGATCCAACGAATTTAGCATAAAGATCAAAGTTCCCTTCTAATGTCTGTGAAGACATTTCCTTGTGACTCATCAGGTAATATCTGAATCATTGTCAACAAGTTGCCGATCTGCACCTATGTCAGATCCACTATCCGCAGATGCATCCAGGGGATTTAAGCCTGGGGAGGTAGACACTGACCACTGACATATGGCTTTTGGATCAGTATCCTCTCCTAACACCTGTAAAGGCAATTGGTCCACTAACGAACCTTGAACAATCGAATCTGACCTTAAAATGGTCGAAACTCTTGTTTCCGTCAACTCATCCTTTGTGTGTGTAACCTCTCCTTGTGCATCAAGAATTGATTATGTTTGAAGTGGTGACACTACATCGGATACCTTGGCCGACAGGCAAAATTCAATAGACTCACCCTGTTGAGAGAATGAATCTAGTAACTGTTTTTGTGCCTTTTCAGCCATTACATCTTTTTGAGAAGATGTATGGGGGCTAGCAGTTGTCTCGGTTTAAATACTACTCATCTATGTAGGAGACAGAGCTACTGGGTTGACTACAGAACCTTCCTTATGTGGTGCACTAAGGTACTATCTTCCTCACGCTCATTCATACTACATTTAGTGGTAAGAGAGTGTTGGTTGGTTCTATTTTTGTGTTTGTCTTTACAGTCTGGGATAGATGTTGTGGGTTTTCAACCTCATGACTGTCAATGAAAGAAAGTCATTGGAGACTGAACCTGTAACACAGAATATATGGTAATAGAGAGAAAATGATTTACAATAGTGATTTCAAAAGATTTTACACGAAATAAGAAATCACTAATGTAGAAAGAAGTTTGATTTTGTTTTTCAATATGAATGAGTTTTTGATAAAACATTGATCACTTAGTGTAAAGTCTAAGTAATTCTCATTCATGTCAAAAGCTTACAAATATCTGCAACATAATGTTAACAACATATCATTGACCGATACTTGTCAAGTACTTTAGATACTAATTGTTATGTTGCATAATTATGACGACTCTACTAGTTCATATAAAATTACAATTTCTGTTAGAGTGCCATACCATGTCCTTGACGATTGCTTGAGCAGTATACTAGTTCATACCAACCTGAAGTGAGATTGTGAGGAAGAAATTGCATAGTCCAATAGATCTGCAGCTGCAAAGTCCATGAACTGTGGTGCATTGACTTCCTCTTTTGACTTACCAATCAGGAGTACACTTGTACACATCTTACTAGAGTACAATTCCAAGTGTAATGTGCAGCAGGTGTCTGATATGTCGTAATATTCTCAAGTCTCGTCACTGGTGCTATAAGTTAGATACTGCTTCCTGATAATAACCTAGCACAATATACAAAATTACAATGATAACATTCCCAGCTTGCAAACAGCCATATCCCTCGGATAAACCTTTGCTGTTATCTCCAAAGGTAACCATGGGGCCAGCTTTCTCAACCACATTTGATAGCAGGGCTCTATCTCCGGTCATATGTCTTGATGATCCACTGTCAAGAATCCACACTACCGGTTATACTTGTTTAATGCCCTGCACTACAATTGGATTAGACCTTCTTCGGAACCCAAACTTGGTTGGGCCCGGCATACTTGTAGAATTGTCCTTTGTCAGGCAAAACAACATTTTTAATTTTAATTGTCTCAACTTTCTCAATGACTGAACATTTGACCTTGTAAACAGCCTTAACAAATTTCTGTTTAAGCTTAGGCACAAATGTCTCCTTTCTAGCCTTAGAAGGACTAGCAGTCTTAGACCTATCATGCTTCATGTTATTCACATGCTGACGAGGAGTAGTCTTATCATTAGACACATGCTTACCATTAAAATAAGCATACATCATATTAAAAGCACAAGACATACAATTAGCAACACCACATGCTTTATGAGAGTGATTAACAGCAGGCAATTTATGCATGGTAGACATGGCATTATTGTTATCCAACTCATGTGTGTCTGAGTTAGTCTCAGTTGCTTTCACAACTTTGACTGGAACTTTCGACTCACTTGACTTGGAAACAATCTTCTCATAAGCATGATCCTCAGCACGTATTTCTTCTTGAATAACAGAAGAGGTCGCATCAAATGGTTCAGCAATTGATGCTTTATAGAGGGGTTCATCAACACCCTTAAGCCCATGTGGTACTTCCCTCCCTTTAGCACATACATGAGGAGGGGAGTTTATGCCTAATTCTCCAATAGCAGCATTGTAATCATATCCTATTCCAGATGTTTGATTAACAGCTTGCTTACTGTAGAACTCTTTAGCCTTCGAACAAGAATTGAAGTAGGCTCTAACCTTAGTCTCAAGACCGGTGATCTTGTCTTTGAGAATAGTTTCGAGTTTTCTATAACAGTCAACTCTATTCTCTAGAAAGGATACCTGTTCTTTTAATTTGTCTTGATTAATGTGCACAAGTCTTAATTCATTGACCTCTTTCTCAAGGTCTGTGATCTGTAAACTTAACAGTTCATTATCACGACGTGCACAATCTAAGTTACCTCTTAGATGATAAACCATTTCAGCATCAGAAAGTTTTACCTCTATTCTTGACGATGAAGCTTTTCCATCAATAGCCATAAGAGCAAGATTTCCTTCATCTTCATCTTCACTGTCAGTATCATCCCAGCTTCTTCCCTTTGCCAGATAAGCCCTTTCAGAGTTCTTTCTTACTTGCTTTGTCTTTCTACATTCTGTGGCAAAGTGTCCCAACTCATTGCAGTTATAGCATCTAATGGTGCTCCGATCAACCATCCCTGTTTTGTATCCACCACTGCTGGTGTTAGAGGATGAAGATCCACCTTTCTGGAATTTGTTGTAGTTGGACTTGTACTTAAGCTTGGGATTCCTCTTGAATCTGACATGGGAGAATCTCTTGACAATTTGGGCCATTGATTCATCTTCCAATTGCTCCAGCTCTTCTAAGGAATAAAAATCATCACTTGATTGATTTGTAGTAGGAGGATCATATTCTGCTACTAACTCATTTTCCTCACCCTTGGAAAACTGTACCATTCTTTCTAACTGTTGAGATTGTTGTTGTTGTTGACCTTCAGCTACAAGTGCAGTAGATGTGCTGACCATTCTATCCTTCCCGTAGACTTCCTTCTGTTGAATCTGCTCCAACTCATAGGTTTTTAACACTCCATAGAGCCTGTCCAAAGAAATCTCACTCAGATCTCTAGCTTCTCTAATGGCAGTGATTCTATGTTCAAGATGAGCTGGCAGTGTTAAAAGGAACTTTTTGTTGACCTCCCTGATTGAATAATACTTTCCATTGATGTTCAGGTTGTTGATCAACGCATTGTACCTCTCAAACACTTCAGTAATTCCTTCTCCTGGATTTGATTTGAAATGTTCATATTCAGAGGTTAGGATTTCCAACTTGTTCTCCCTAACTTCCTCTGTGCCTTCATTAATCACCTCAATAGTTTCCCACATGTGTTTGGAATTTTTACAGTTCATCACATGTTTGTTCATCAAGGGATCAAGGGAATCAATTAATATTAATTGAAGGCTGGCATCCAAGGAGGCTTCTTCCTTCTCAGCAGGAGTAAAATCTTCAGGCTCTTTTGGATAGGTTCTAGCTTCAGTAGTCACCACACCATCTATTATTACCTCCGGTTCAATAATCATCGGAGTTTTTATACCCTTCTTTAACAAGTTTGAATATTTGGGATTTGCAACTTGTAAAAATAATAGCATTTTCTTCTTCCACATGATATAATTCTCTTTATCAAATTGTGGAATTTTAACGGTTCTAACTTTATGTGAAGTCATTATGAATTTTTGAATGAATAAAAATTCAAAGAGTTGAAAAATCACAAAAGTCTAGGATCTTGATTTGTTCGTTAATCAGAAGGCTCTGATACCAATTGTTAGGTCCCAATGTGTTTGTAGAAGGGGGGTTGAATACAAACGTTACCAAATAATCGAATAAAATGCGGAATAAAAAATGTGAAACAAAATTCAAGTTAAATAAAAATATTATTAAACTTGAAAGGTGTTACAACAACTGTATCGATTACAAGGTATTAATCTCAAATCAATTATCACAAATCTAGAATAAATTCGACATGAACTTTTTCTATTTTTGCAATAATTAGAATCAAATGCTAAACGCGATTTGAGATTAAGTTCTAGGGATTTTGATCCGCTAGATTGTTACACAAGAACAAGATAAATAATTCTAGTGGTTTGGATTTAACATTAACAAACTAGAAATTGATCTTGAATTTCTGTAGAGAAGATGATTTTATATTTCAAGGCGGCTGCTCTTTTGTTCTTGACTTGTGTGTTGGATGATTAAATGATATGCTGCTTCTCTGCTTCTATTTAAATCAACAAAACCAATAGAATTGACTTGGCATGACAATCCTATAGCTGGCAAGACTTTCGGTAGGACAATTGAATGAACTAGCAAGACAATCTGAATGAACTAGCATGACAATCAGAATGAACTAGCATGACAATCAGAATGAACTAGCATGACAATCAGAATGAACTAGCATGACAATCAGAATGAACTAGCAAGACAATCATCCTCCTAGAGTAACTTTCGGTATGACAATGGAAAATGGCCTAGCATGACAATCGGTATGACAATCCTGATTGTCATGCTAGTTCATTTTCAATTGTCTTGCTGATTTAATGCTTGAATTTAATCCAATTAAGCTTCTGAAAATTCCTAAAATTCCTAGAATTAATTCAGAATTAATTAATCAATTAATTCAATTAATAAATAAATTATTCTTCGCAGATATAATTTATTTTCTTAATTAAATTAGATGACTTAATTAATTAATAGAGAATTAATTCTAGTCTTGAGCAGCAACCATTCTTCTGCAAATCTTCTGAAAATCACTGAAAATTATGAATCAATTCCGCCACTTCAACGTTGACACTCGATGTACTGTCTGGTTCATGAGTGACTAACTTCCGTGACGTTTCTTCATGTCTTGACTTTGACGCTTTGATTTTCTTCAGATTAAATCCTTGTAATTAATGATACTCTGACGAGATCTCTGTCACTTGATTAAATCCACGATCTTGATTTATATCACTGAGGCATGATCAACTTCTTGAACTTCTTCCAGTGAATTAACTCCTCAAGTCTGTAGATGAACCTTGTTTCTGAATCCTTTGACAGATATTACTTTGCGAGATCTCTCTGACGGTCGATCCACTATTTACTTATTACATTCTTATTTGAGTTGAGTTGAATCCTCGAATATACAAATAGGCTATGACATATGACTTACACTAATCAATGACTTGCAGCTGCATGATAAGTATTATGAAGCTGAGGAGGTAAACCTTAAATTTTTCCTCACCCTTCCTAATCATTTGGAACAGAAAATATCAGTTATTAAAGAAGGAAGAGACTTGAGCAGAATGATACTGAAGGTTTCATATGGGGTTTTAAAAACCTATGAGCTACATGATTCAAAGAAAATCTTTGAGAGCTGGTCAAGGGCATATTATTGATTTAAAAAGTGCATTAGTTGCCAATGACAGGAAGTCATCTAAGGATGAGTTAGAATCCAGACTTCAACTGTTCAAAGCATTGAGAAAAAGAATAAGGAACCACAGAAGCAAGTCATACTGGAACTTGAAGATGATGAATTCTATACCCTTAATGAATTGGATGAGCTAGATCAGTCCATGGCTTACCTTGCAAGGAAATTTTCTAACATAAAAGCCAAAGTACTTCAAGAATAAGGGGCATACATCCAATAAGGACAACAACCGGAAAGGAAAATCACAGTACAACAGGTGGCAAAAGTGGCTACAAAAATAGATCTGTTGACAGATAAAAAATAAGGTGCTACCATTGTGATGAGTTGGGCCACTATGCAACTGAGTGTAGGAAGGTAAAGAAAGTGAAGAAGGATAAGATTATTTGGAGTTGGAAGCAAAGTATGAAGCTCTCTTGAAGAAATAATAGGGAAAGGCTTACATAGCTGAAGGCAAGAGTTGGGATGACACTGATGAAGATGATGATAATGAAAAATTTGGAAATAATACACTCATGAATTTAGAGCAAGGAGAGTCATCCTCATCAAAATTAAAGGTACCAACTCTTACTACCATTGATTTAAATAAAAGCAAGTATAAAGAAACTGTTGAAAAGATGAGTGTAGAAATGTTTCATATCCACACAAGAATGGTAGTAACTACTGAAGAAGTTAGTAGACTGTCAAAAATTATTGAAAAGCTTGATATTGAAAAGTAAGGATTGGAGCTGTAGCTTCTTGAGCTTGAAATAGTCAAGCAAGAAAATGAATATCGAAAAAACAAGCTCAAGTGTGCAAGTGAAATTGAAGCTGGTTTGAGGAAAAATCATTGGAAAAGAATGAGGTGAAAATGAAGTCTTTCAGAAATGTATCTCAGTTGGATGGACAATACCATGAGAAAAATAAATTATGTGCTAATATAGCTATTGGTTTAAACTATTATGCCTTGAACAGTAACAAAAAAAATAAAGGTGACAAAGGTAAGGCAATTGCAGATCAAGATGTCCCAGTTATGCTGAGAAAAGTAAATGAACCTTTGTTCAAGGCATGTGAGGTTAATTCAGTGAGGTTGAGTTGGTCATCAAGCAAGAACTTGTAGATGAAGACAGTGAAAAGAAGAATGAAGAAACCACTCCTACTGCTGAAATTAAGAAGAAACCCATGGTCAATCAAAATGCAAAGATACCAACCAAGGAAATCAAAACTGGGAATGCTAGAAAAAAGAAGAAAAACAAAATTGGAAAGATAAGTGTGAACAAGAACAATAACTATGCCTATATTGCAGATGTTCCAAGGAAAAAGTGTAAAAAATATGGATCAATCAACCAATTAACTCACCTTTGTAAAAAGGCATTCAATGAGCCAAAAAATGGAGCATGCAAGTATGATGAGGCTGTTGCTGAAGATCCCTATTCCTTCTATGACAAGTTTGATTGCATTCAATGCAATATGAAGGTTATGACAAGTTGTCATAAATTGAGAAAAAATCTCAAGGAAGCCAACTTTGGTTGTGAGATTAAAAAGAAAAATGATGATCAAACTTTGAATGTTTTTCTTTTTGAGAAATCAAATTTTATTCCTGTCACTTCTGTAAATAAGAAGAAAGTACCCAACACTACTTGGGTAGCTAAACACACTTAATCCTCATTGTGTGCAGGGCAAGAAGAATAAAGTCATATGGATCATAGACAGTGGATGCTCCAGGCATATGACAAGTGATAAATCCCTGCTATCATAATTTGAGGAGATGGATGGCCCATTGGTCACTTTTGGAGACAACATCAAAGGATTCACAATGGGATATGGCAAGCCGAATTCTGGAAATATTGTCATAGAAGATGTAGCACTGGTTACTAGACTTGAAGTTAATCTTCTAAGTGTCGGTCAATTTACTAACAAGGGATTCAAGGTGAACTTTGAAAAGGAAGACTGCTCAATTGTCAGCAAAAAGACTGGTGAAACTGCTCTGAGAGGCATTAAAAAAGGAAGCTTGTTTGTTGCAGATTTGAGTTCAGCAAAACAAGGATGGTATTTGTTGCTTCTATACCAAGGCATCCATTGAGAAAGGACACCATGGCACAAGAAACTCTCTCATCTTAATTATAGAGCAATTAATACCTTGGTGAAAAAGGATTTAGTGAGAGACATGCCAAATCTGGAATTTTCTCAAGATGAAGTTTGTGAGGCTTGTCAAAAAGGAAAAATGAAAAGGTTCAGTCACAAAAGAAAAACTGTCAACTCCATATTGCATCATTGCAACTTATTCACATGGACCTGTTTGGACCAATTAATGTCTTATCTATTTCCAGAAAGAAATATGCACTTGTGATGATGGATGACTACTCAAGGTATACATGTATAGAGTTTATACATTCAAAATATGAAACTCTACACATCATTATTGAACACATAAAAAAAGTTGAAAAGCAGGATGAAGATTAAAATTGTGTAAAGAGATTGAGAAGTGATAATGTCACAAAATTCAGGAATACAGTATTGAGAGAATTCTGCAAAGACAAAGGCATTGTTCAAGAATTTTCAGCTGCAAGAACACCTCAACAAAATGGTATTGTTGAGAGGAAAAACAGAACTCTAGTTGAAGCTGCCAGAATAATGTTACAAGATGTCAATCTGCCAACAAGTTTTTGGGAAGAAGTTATGAATACTGCATGCTATACTCAAAACAGATATTTGATCAATAAAAACCATGGCAAATCACCTTACTCAATTCTATCAAAAAAAAGCCTAAGCATCTACATGTGTTTGTATGCAAGTGCTTTGTGCTAAAAGACAACTCTGAATATGTGATAAAATTTGACTCCAAAATTTTTGAAGTAATTTTTATGTGATATTCATTGGAAAGAACTGCCTACAGAGTTTATGTGCTTGAACAGAAAAAAATTATGGAAAACACTGATGTGACTTTTGATGATGACAAGTGTCCAGGCTTTGAAAGCCTTGATGAGAATGAAGTTGAAGCCCTTAAGTTTGAAAATCTAAACATTGATTGTGATTATGAAGATGAAGCTGAGATCAACACAAGCAACTAATAAATGAAGAGTCAATTGAGCAAGTTAATCATGAGGATGAAAACTCATCTCATACACCTAAATTTGATGAAACAAACTCAGGGGGAGAAAAGGGAGAAAGTTCTGCAAGTCATGCCAATGGTGAGGATAATGCAGAAAATTCAAGTCAACAAAATCACACTAGGAAATGGGATAAAAGTCACACAAGAGATGCAATTATTGGTGATCCAAATACTGGAGTAAGGACTACAAGTTCAACTGCAAATAAATGTCTACATGCATGCTTTCTTTCACAAATTGGGCCTAAGAAAATTGAGGAAGCTCTACTTGATCCAGACTGGATATCTGTCATGCAAGAAGAGCTGAATAAATTTGAGAGAAACAAAGTTTGGAAGTTGGTTCCTGCTCCAAAGTATAAAAGCATAATTGGAATAAAGTGGGTGTTAGGCCCTTAATCAACTATAAGGGGGTGAATACAGTTAATACGATCAACTAGACAAAGCTTCAACATAATCAAACAGTTTTTATATAAATCTTATAAAAACTTATTACACAGGTACTCTCTCGAAAGGATGAACAAAATATCCTTGAGAGCTGCTAGGTTATGCGAAAGATATAACAATGTCGCAATGCATATAGTATGAACCTAAACTATGCTTTAATATAGCACAACTACAAATGTATAAGGAATCTTATTCTCTCAACAACAAAGAAACCTATACTATTGCTTCTGAGATTAAGTCTTCCACCGCCTTGAAATTCCTATTTCTTTTTCCTCTTCAAAGATCAACTTATGTGATAAATACTGATCTCATCATCCATTGACATCATCATCCGTCGAATACCAACATCCGTTGATGTCATCATAATCCGTTGATGCTTATACTCATCATCCACTGATGTTTATAATCATCATCCGTTGATGCTTCTGATAGTTTCTGTTTGATATCTATAATTGCTCCTAATAATCTCCCCCTACTTGTTCATTATGGAATTATGGACAAGTTCCAATTGATGATGTCAAAACTATCTAAATACAGGAACCAAGTACATATTCAATGTTGCTTCAGTGAATATCAGACTTTAACTTTTCGTTCTGAACTGCTTCTTTAACTTGAGCAATGTCAGAGGTTAATTTCACTTCCTCAGCTCAGAATGCTTCCAAAAATCTTCTTTTAATCACTAGCTTGAATGATTTCTGCTTCGATAAGATTTTCTTCAGTATCAAGAGCTTTAACTACTGTATAGACTAAATCTATCAGAGTTTAAGATTTAAATTCTTAGATACTGTCTTCAGCTTTAACTTTTGACTTTGAAATCTTTGAATTTTCTTCTATCTTCTTATTTCCTTTAAGCTTCATGTCAGCAGTTTCAATAGCTTGTGATCTGAGAGATCTTTCATCTTATGCCTGACTGATTTCCCTTATAACTATACCTCTGGTTGGTCTGTTAAAAGGATTATGTTCATAAAGTACTTGAGAAACAACTGCAATATCAGCATTTGTTGTCTTCATCAAATTTTTAAAGTTTTCCTCCGTTTGCCTTAGTTGTTCAAGATAAACTCCACGATTTTCCTTTGCAAATAATCTTCTATTAACTTCAGAATCAGATAATTGAATCTTTGGATTTTTGTAGAAGAGAGTTGTCTTTATTCCTTTAACTTTCAAAGTTTGAAGATATTGGCTTACTTCAGCACCAGTTTCTTTCTCCAGAATACCTTGGTCTTCATCAGCAACAGTTGTGACTTGTGAAGATTTCTGCATTTTAGTAGTCACGGTCAATTCTTCAATTTTTCTGTCATTTCTCTTGCTTCTTCTTCTAATCTCTTTTTGTTCCCCTTTATTACCTCCATCATAATTTTCAGTAGCAGTACCTATCAATGACAGCTGTTTGCATTTAGATTTATCAATTTTCTGCCCCTTTTTGGCATCATCACCAAGTAGTAGAGAAAGAACAATCTCCATTAAATTTTGTACTTCAGTAAGTTGATCATACATTTGAGCTTAATTAGCTTCCAATCTAGCTTGACTGGCTTCAATTCAAATTCTGAATTTCCTGATGAGTAAGCAGCATTGAAGTAATCAATGATTCTTTAATCTGATTGATTTAAGTAGTGGTTGCTTCATGAGTAGTGTGTAAGGACCTGAAAACCAAAGTAGATGCTTTCAAATGATTCGGCAAATCAGGATTTGTAATCTTATGTTCTGCTGTTTCCAGATGTTCAACAGCTCGAGTTCTGGAAATAGGATATGTAGAATCTTTCCAATAAGCATTCCAGAGATTATCAGAAAAATCATGCTTCTTCTTAGCATCTAACTCTGTCATTTTCTGTTGTCGAACATGCATAGGCATATCTTCAGGAAAGAAAAGATCATTCTCAAGATCTATCATAGCATTAGATACATGAGTTTCTTTACCATCATTAGATTCTTCAATAGCAGCGGGATCTTGCACTAATTTCTGAATTTTATCTTCAGCTTCAGTATGCAGAATAGAATGAGAAATTGATCATGTGGCTTCAGAAGCTTCAATACCTTCAACAGTTATCTCCATATCTTCAAATATTATAGATAAATGAATTGGAGCTTCAATATCTTTCAGAACTTCAGTTCCTATAACATGCTGTGGTGATTCTGAAATTGATGAATCTTGATGAATGGACTGTTGTGCTACTACATCTTCAGTAATAAGATGGATTATCTCATTTAATGGAATAGAAGAATGAATGGATTATTTTTCAACAAACATATGGATTATCTCATGTGGTGGAATAGAAGAATGTATGGACTACAAGAAAGTATCAGTACTTAGACTTGCAGGGAGATCAATAGCCTTTGATACATCAGAGTGTTCCTGAGATTCAACAGACTGTTGTTCAGCATCTGTTCCTCGAGAACTCTGAGCATCTGCAAACATGTAGAAAATTAAACTTAATCTCTCTATTATTTTAAAGTAGTCTCACTACTCCTCATATCAAACATCTCATGACTTTTAATAGCCATAGCTTCTTTACAGGATTACTAAATCCTATCTCTCATCTACCTCTCCTTTTGCCAGGAAGGATCTTGCCTCTCTTAAATTCTATTTTTCTCTCAATATTTTCACACATCTCACAGAAAAAAGGCTCAGAAAGATTGTCCTACAGAAATAAGAGGTGGCTAAAGAAGGGTAATATGTGATCATACAACTAGATGTAGTCCTTAACTAAGGTCTAGATGTAATCATATCAACATGATTTATATCATGAAAAGCATGCTATAAATGTTGAAAGAACTAAATCAGTATTTAAATTAAAAGCTAATAAAGTAATACCAGTATTTATACCTTATGAATTCATAATTATACTAACAGTAGATACTGTGGTTTTGACAGTTGTTCATCAATAATGAGAACCTCCATTTGAATTGGAGAGGATTTGATCAGGTTACTGTCATGTACCATGATCTCAAACCTTTATTCTTCTTGCAAAGAACTAACACTTGAAATATGTATAATGAAAGTTATCACAGAGTCTTCAGTAAAGACTGATGAAACCTCTGTGTCTCTGTTAGTATCATCAAGATCTACCTCAGCAAGTAGTCTCTAACATACCAAATGTTATTTCTAAGTGGTGAACATAATTCAAGAATTATGACACTTGATTTTTGGCAACATTTGAGAAAAGAATTCAAGTGTTTCAATTGTAAGAAGAAATTTAAGATATAAGATATATGGAATTTGAGATTGAGTGTGGACAACTTTCTTGATAAGAAAAGAAAGTTTTAAAGAATTTTTTATTGTAAGCAACACTCAAAGATTGTAACTCTTAGTGATTAAGAATTAAATCTTTCTTAAATTTTCTTGTCAACCAGTATTTACTTCCTTTTGTTCTCAATCTGTACTGAAGTGTCATATGAACTCAAACAGAGATTAGTTTATTCACATGCACTATGAAAAATATCTGAAATTTAGCATGCAGTACTGATTATTCATTTAACATTTAAGAACATTCAAGCACATAAACAAGAAAGTAAACAAGAAGTCATTTAAATAAAACAAAAGAAGAGAAAATATATTCATTCATTAAGAAGTAAAATACAAGATTATTATAGAATTTTAAAATAAAACCCTAAACAATCTATCTATTCTAGCATCTTCTTCTTTGCCTCCTCCATCTTCTTCTTTTCCCTTCGATGGAAGATCCTTGATATAGAGCCTACAAAAGAGATGATATTTTCTTGCAATGCCAACCGTACTAGGTGACATTGTTCTTCCTCAAGACGCCTTTGTGCAGCCACATCAGCACGTCTCATTGCTTCAAACTGAACGTCTATTCGAAAGAGACAAGGAGACTCACTGTCATCTGAGTTCAGTTGATCAATAATCGACTGAGGAACCTCAGAGTAATGATAGTCTTGACCATGAAAAACTGCCCTAAGTTGACCAATGTTGAAATACAACCTCCCATATTCAGGATTTGCTACTGGGCGGTAGACTCCATGTGAAAGTGAAAAGATGGACATATATTCTGAAGAAGATGAGTATTTTTGGTATTTTTGAGTGAAAAAGACAATAAGAAGCTTTGAGAGTGAAGGGTTTGTATTCATAGAAAAGGAGATGAAAACTGAAGAGACCCTTTGATTGACCATGCAATAATTATACATAATAAGCATACACGTTTACACGTATCTAGATAAGCAAAAAGTAATCTCTTTCTTCATATTCCTATTCCCAGTATAAATACTCAAGTATCAACGGATACTTGCATCAGTAGCTAGCCCATTTAATCAATTAAAAGATATTCCACTCACCCACTGATTAATACTAATATCAACTTATTCTGAATAAATTCAAAATAATCAATAAAGTATAACAGTTGTTAGTCCCTTGACAATATAGCAAGAATTACAGAAGGGGGGTTGAATGGAATTCTTGAACCTTTTTCTAGAAATAAAAATGTTCAAACTTGAATATAGATATAAGTGTTTTGATTAGCACAATGCGGAATAGAAACTTAATTGAATCAAAACATAAGTAATTAAAAACAAGAGTCTTTAAAAACTTTCTGGTAAATTTAAACAATTCCACCAGAGATATATATTATATATATATCGAGAGAACTCTGTGTACAAGAATGCTCACAGCTTCTTACAAATTGAACTATTGAGAATACAGGGAAATGCTAATGATTCTGCTTATAAAGATTTCTCTGTTTGTGTATCTCAGCTCTCTTCTTTCTATTTGCTACGTTCTTGGTTTATATATTACCAAGACTACAAAGTCAAAAAGACTGAATAAATATAAAAACTATCACTCTTAAGCTTTGCTACTTTTCATCCTCTATTACCCAGTTAATGGGCTTCCACAGTAGATTTGTATACATCTCGACGCCTGTGCCCTATTGTCACTGTTCAACTGCTGTTTAAATTCTTTATATGTTCATCCGTTGGACTTTATGAACATCCGTTGGATATATGATCATCCATCGACTTTATGAACATCCGTTGATGGCTTCATTGATCATCCGTCGACTTCTATATTAAACATCCGTTGATAGTCATTTGATCATCCGTTGATGGCTATTTTGGCACTTGACTTCATTTCACTTATGCAGAATTACAAGACATCATTTATATACAATTAATCAACCTATTCTGCATATCTAGTTAAAGTCAACATGACTTATAGGTTACTACAGAATCTATACAAAGATGTATACAGAACTGTGCTACAGACTCATTATTATATAAGCTACTCACTCGATAGATAATAAGTCATCATCCGTCGGGACTATAATGAGTTATCCGTCGGGACTATAATTCTTATCCGTCGAGTGCTACATTATTTCACTAAGTAAAGTCTACTTAGATGTTTTGTTTATGAAATCATCAAGTACCCAACATATACACAACAATCTCCCCCAATTTATGTCTACTGGAATTGTAGCCATAAATTAAGAGATACTTGATGATAACAAAACATCATAAACATACAGCTTTAAAGATAAGTAGATAATACTGAAAGTGCTTCAATTAATCAAAATATACAAAGTTTGGCTCACAGTCATTTCAAGATGCTCCTCTAGCCTGAGCAGATTTTTCTAGTTTCTTGAAGGTCTGGATCTTCTTCCAAGCTTTCTGTTGTTTTCATCAATCTGATTTTGGAGCTGCCTGTGGAATTCCAGTTCATCAGATTCTGAGAGATCTAGCTTTTCTTGCATTTCCAAGAGAGTCTCATTGCTAGAGATACTCAATTGGTCTTCTAACCTGAAGAATCTTTTCACACCTTTGTCATCCATGAACTCCATCATCCAGTAGGGCCTTAGATGCACTCTTCTCCCTGTGTATGGGATGATTAGAGTCTTTGGGAGTGCATCTTTAGCCTTAATACTCCTTAGTTCTTCAATCTTCTTCAATACTAGTCTTCTTGCAATTACATTGAACCCAAAGTTCTTCTTGAAGGATGAATAAACTTTAATCAGTATAGCTTGGCTTTCTTGAAGAATCTTGTGAAGTGGTCACTGAACCTCCCTTCATCCTTTATACTTGAACACTAACCTTTCTGGTAGGTTCCTGTATGCATCAATTCCCCTCACTTCATCCAGCTCATCCAAATAGAGGTTCAGATCTGAAAATTCTTTGATGTCACACAAGTACAAGTAGTCTCCCTTGTTGACTTTGGGTTGAGCTTTAACTACTGATTTGGATTTGAGAGGTGACAACTTCACTTTCTTGACTGCCCTTGACTTTGTCCTTTTTGGCTTGCTAAGGATTGGTAAACTGAAGTCAGGAATTGGTATGTTACCCCACTCTATTGGCTCATCCTTGGGCACAATAGGTTCACCATGAATATTCCTGTAGGGATCCACCACCTTTATATCTTCAAATACCACAGAGGGCTTTGATGCTTGAGTTGTAGCTGGTGTGGGTACCTTAGGAAATTGATCTTCCAATTCCTTGTCAACAATATCCAGTTTCCTTTTTCTTCTTCTAGCTAATTCTTTCTTCCTTGGGGATTTAATCTATTCTTCAATTTGCTTCCTTGATTCAGTGGCTTCAGAAGATTGAAAGGGAATTTGTTGAGATGAGCTTACAGCCTGTAGCTTGGCTAAGATAGCAATCTGCTCTTTCTTTTGTTTAGCCTTCTTTGCATCTAGAGCAGCTTGCTTCTTTTCCTGCTTTAATCTTGCCTTTTCTTCTCTCTTTGCTTGAGCAAATTGAAGATGTCCATCTATCACACAAATTTCCTTTCCATTTCTGAATATCTTAGCAATTCTTCTTTTTGAAGCTGAATCAGCTGGATCTTTATAGAAAGCAATTGATTTTGACAGAATCTTCTTTTCATCAGGCTTGGGTGTTTCAAACACAGTATCCAAGAGGTTCTTTAAGGATGATTTTGAATAATTTACCCTTGGTTTAAGAATCATTTCAGCCTTTGGAGATTTGATGCAGGAAGATTGTCCTCTTTCCAGATAATTCATGCTCATCTCATTCACACTGATTTGCTTGACTTGAGAGTGATGGATGGCTGACTTAACTGGCTCCTTGACAAGTTCAAACTTTTTCTGTATCTCCTCATCAATCTTATCCCAGTTGATCAAACTCAACTTTCCTTTCTCAGCAACTTTCAAGTTTGCTGCTGCTGCTTTAATTAGATCTATACCATCTGCAACTGGTGGCTTGGAGACAGTAATTGAAGGTACAATTACTTTGCTGATTTTAACTTGAAGTTTCTCCCCCTCACTTGGTCCTTTCTCCCCCTTACTTGGTTCTCTCTCCCCCTTTTTGTTATCATCAAATTGAGGAGTTAGGCCTTGTGCTTTAGCCTGTTGCATGAGGAGATTTGTCTGAGACTGTTGATTTTGAAGAAGGATGGCCACAGAATTCTCAATAACTTGAACTCTATCTTCCAGCTTGGCCAGCTTCTTTTCAGAATCTGATTCTCTCCTCAGTCTCAGTAATAGATCCTGCATGGTACCATATGGCATGACTGAATCCAGCTTCTCAGAATTGTAGGTCTTCAATCAGCTATATCCTTTTTGATTTCATCTACACTCAGATTATGTCTGACTTGCTGTAGCTTCATTAGATGTAAAGAATCTAGGTGAGCTTGAAGAATAGCCTTGGTACCAGCATTTGAGCTCTTCTGAATGGCCTTTTGGATAGACATGATTTGTTTGACCAAGGATACATTGAATTGTCCAGGTGTGGATTCCTTAGTCAAGGCCCATTCAGGTAGATCAGGAATAGAACTTGGGCCTTCATCTCCCCCTAAGTTCATGCTTCCATCAAATAAAATAGAGATTCTTCAGATGGTTCATCAGCTGTAGGAGGCATTAAATTGACAGCAGCTTTATCCCTTTTTAGAGATTCTGAAGTATGCACCAAATTTAATATCTTTTCTGCCTCCTCATTGCCTTGAGCAGCCAACAATTGATAGGCTGACACAGGATGAGTAAAAGTGTCAACATCCAAGGAAATGTTATCAATTACAGTCTTGTAATGTTGCTGAAATTTTCTTTCCTTTTTAGCATCATCCACAATCATTGACTCATGAGCAATGGCTGTATCCACCCTTATTACTTATGTACCTGTTTTTCTCTCATAATCTCTCTTTTGTTATATCAGGGTCTCACCCTGGCTCCCCACCCTCACACCCTCACCTTCACCTACTAAGGTGGGACTCCTCTCACTCACTTTTGCCAATCCTGAATAAATGGATTGCTGATTTTCACTCTTTTCCTCTCCTTTTTCCTGGGAGCAACCCAGCCTCTCACTCAATACACTCTCCCCTCTCAGTCCTAAGAGTGACTGTACAACCACTAAATCTTCTGCACTTGAAATAATTGAAGTTTGAAGTTGTGCAGAGATACTCGACGGATAAGTGATATCCATCGAGTGAGTGGTAATGCTATCCGACGGATAACTGCTGTTAAGCTTATCCGTCGGGATACAATCACTACTCGACGGATGAGCAATATCCATCGAGAGAGTAGAAATGAATGAGGTGGGAAGAGAAACTATTGTTGACTCTGTGTTGATTGAAGATATTTGAGGCATAGATGTCACAATAGTATATGAAAGAATTGGCAAGTGAGCCAACAAATCATCTAAAAGATGATGCTCACTTGCACTAGATTTTGGCTTCCCCAACAGAGTTAAAGAAGGGGAATTAGGAATTGAAGTGTTTATTATATCCACTTCCAGAGAGTTTGTTGGTGAGTATGGTGTATTAGATGCTTCTATAAATAGAGATTTTGGCTGTGACTCCACATTTATTGGAGCCACATCAAACTGAATTTGAGAGAGTGCAGGGACTGTGTCTTTAGCACCAGTTTGCACTGTGTGTGTGCCCTGTGCATCCCCAGAGGTTTTAGATTTCTTCTTTCTTGTGTAAGTTTTGGGTGAGCTTGTGTCCCTAACCCTTTTGGCCTGTGCTCTTGGCTGAGAGCTTTGTTCAATAACTGCGTCCTTTTTTGAGGATGCAGCTAGAAGTGAGCTTTTATCCTTTTTAAGCACTGCATTTTGTTGGGAGACTGCAGTATGGCTAGGCTGGGATTCACTCAACTCTCCAACCTTATTCTTGGGGTTTCTTTGATGTTCACCCCTTCCCTCACCCGACTTTCCCTCCTTCACACTCCCCTCTTTTGCTTTTGTGGATTTTTCAACTAGCATCTTTTGAGAGATGTCAGAGGGGGTTTTCTTTGATTTAGATTTGGAAATTGTAGAGGGTTTGGAGGCTTTGGTAGGCAACTGTTTGGTCATTGGCACAGTTGCCATAGCTACTCCTGAAGTCAAAGAAATAGTGGAGGTTGGAATAGTTGTAGGGATAGATGAACTTACCTCACTTACCTGAGGTGCCTGCATTACAGGAAAATAGAACATTGGCACATCCCTGTGATGGTTGGCTCTGTTCAAATCTGTAATGAGTCTTCTCTCTTGAACCCAACAAGCCAGTTTGTTGTTTGGGTTCTCAAGCACAATTTCTTGACATAGGTGGTTAGCCAATAACATGAAAAATCTAGCATAATACACATTCTTACCTCTTTTAGCTAACTCACCTAGTTTAAAACCTAATTCAAACAAGACAAGGTCACTAAAATTATAAAATTTATATGTAACTAGCATGTGTAGCATGTTAAGCATGGAAATATTCACTGAATCAAAATTACTGACTTTTCCAGAGAAAACTTTAGTAACTACATCACACAAGAAACTCCAATCCTTCCTAAGACCCAATCTCCGAATATCACTTAATTTAGTGGTAGGAAGTGCATAATGCATGGAATTAAGCATATTGATAATATCAGTGTCATTGTGTGGTAAAGTCACATTATTATCAGGAATTTTGAAACATGCTTTTATTACATCACTATTGATACAGAACTCATTACCTTTGATGGTTAGAGTGATGGTCTTGTCAGCAGAGTTGTAGATAGCAGTGGTCCACATCTCTTCAACAACTTCACAGAAGATTGTGGGTGACTCCAGCATGGCGTAATTTAGCTTGCAATTATTCACAAAGTCCATCATCTTGGGATAGTCCTCTGATTGCTGAATACCCTTATTGACCAAAGCAGTGAAGTTGTTCTTCTCATAAATGAACCCAGTTTGAGACATAATCTTTACTACAGGTGCCATTATTAGAGAGTGAAAGCTTGAAGAGAAAGAGAATATTTGCTTGAGAGAGAATGAAATGAAAACAGTTGAATTTGAGAATGATAAAAGAAAACAATTGCTCTGAAATAAGCTTTTATACTATCTCAAAAATAACTGATAAAAATAATAAAGTAAAGTAAATTAACCAATAGAAATTGCCTAAAATAGCCGTTTAAAAGTAAACTGAAAAAATATTCCACCCATTATCCGTCGTGTAATGCTTACAAACTGTAAGTATACTCGATGGATAATGTTCAGGGAATTAACCTCTGAGATTTAGACAATTCGACGGATGAGGATAAACTGATATCCGTCGAGACATAAAGTATTCCAGAAAAATAATTGACTTTTATTAGCAAGTAGTATATCGACGGATGACTAAACTCGATGGATAAGGGTCATCCGTCGAGATGCAAATTTTGACTTGAACGAAATGTAATTCCACAGTACCATTCATCACATGTTCCCTTATGAAATGGTACTTGATGTCTATGTGCTTTGTCCTTGAATGTTGCACTGGATTTTCAGTGATGGCAATTGCACTTGTGTTATCACAGAAAATAGGAATCCTCTCAACTTGCAAACCATAGTCTAGCAATTGATTTTTCATCCATAAAATCTGTACACAGCAACTGCCAGCAGCAATATATTCAGCTTCAGCTGTAGAAGTCGAAACTGAATTTTGCTTTTTACTGAACTAGGACACAAGCTTGTTTCCTAGAAATTGACAAGTTCCTGTTGTGCTCTTTCTATCAATTCTACGACCTGCATAATCTGCATCTGAATAACCTGTTAGATCAAAACCAGAATCTCTAGGGTACCAAATGCCAAGTTTTGGTGTTCCCTTGAGATATCTGAAAATTCTCTTAATAGCTATCAAGTGAGATTCTCTAGGATCAGCCTAAAATCTAACACATAAACATGTAGCAAACATTATATCTGGTCTACTAGCTGTTAAGTACAGAAGTGAGCCAACCATGCCTCTATAACTTGAAATATCCACAGACTTTTCAGTAGTGTTTAGTTCAAGCTTAGTTGCAGTGGCCATGGGAGTTTTTGCAGATGTGCAATCCATTAGATCAAACTTTTTTAAAAGATCAAAAATATATTTAGTTTGACTAATGAATATTCCATCACTAACTTGCTGAACCTGCAAACCAAGAAAGTAAGTTAGTTCTCCCATCATACTCATTTCATACTTACTTTGCATCAATTTGGCAAACTTTTTGCAAAGTTTCTCATCTGTAGAGCCAAAAATAATATCATCTACATAAATTTGAACAAGTATACTAGAGCCATTAACATTTCTGAAAAATAAAGTTTTATCTACAGTACCTTTTGTGAAATGATTTTCCAAAAGGAACTTTGATAAAGTGCCATACCAGGCTCTAGGTGCTTGCTTCAGTCCATAAAGTGCTTTCAGAAGATAATAGACATATTCTGGAAAATTTGGATCTTCAAAACCAGGAGGTTGACTAACATACACTTCTTCCTCCAAATCTCCATTTAGAAAGGCACTTTTGACATCCATTTGATAGACCATGAAATTGGCATGGGCTGCATAGGCTAAGAAGATTCTGATGGCTTCAAGTCTTGCAACAGGAGCAAAAGTTTCATCAAAATCTATTCCTTCTTGCTGACAATAACCCTTAGCAATCAATCTAGCTTTATTCCTAATTACTATGCCATTTTTATCCATCTTGTTTCTGAATACCCACTTGGTGTCTATTGGATTCTTTCCTTTAGGCTTGGGTACCAGCTTCCATACATTATTCCTTTCAAATTGGTTTAGCTCCTCCTGCATAGCTAAAATCCAATCAGGATTCAACAAAGCTTCTTCTACCTTCTTTGGTTCTTCCTTTGACAGAAAGCTGCTGTATAGACATTCTTCCTGAGTTGCTCTTCTTGTTGGAACTCTAGAAGAAACATCACCAATGATAAGCTCAAAGGGGTGATCTTTTGTCCATTTCCTTTATTGAGGTAGATTAGCTCTAGATGAAGAGACCTCATGAAGAGACCACATTTGAAACATTTGAATTTTGACTTATCCACCATGTTTCTATTTGGCTTGGCTGCTCCAAAGTTCTTCTTGAACTTGAGCTTGGCAAATCTCCTAGAAAGAAATGCTAGGTGCTCATCAATGTCCTCCATATCATCTTGGCTCAATGAAACTTCACTTTCTACTACAAGCCCCTTGCCCTTGTTCTCACAAAACTTAGAAGTTGACTCAACAGCTTCCATCTTCACTTCCTTCTCCTTTTCCAAATCAGCAACTAGTTCAATGGGTCCTCCTTTCTTCTTTCCTCTCTCCATCCTTTCATCCTGCTCTATCTCAAGCTCATAGGTCTTTAGGATGCCATATAGTCTCTCCAAAGTAAACTCTTTATAATCTTGTGAGTTTCTTAATGAGATTGTCATTGGTTTCCATTCCTTTGGAAGAGATCTTAGGAATTTCAGATTAGAGTCTTTAGTCTGATAGACTCTTCCATACAACTTAAGAGCATTTAGTAGTTTTTGAAATCTACTAAAAATGTCAGTGAGTGACTCACTTTCCTCATTGTGAAAATGCTCATATTGCTGAATCAAGAGCTGCATCTTGTTTTCTCTAACTTGCTCAGTGCCATCACAGATTATCTGTATAGTATCCCAGACTTCCTTGGCAGTTTTGCAGTTGATAATGTTGTCAAACATGTCTGCATCAACTCCATTGAACAGAATGTTCATGACCTTTTTATCCTTCCTGACTTGTTCAATGTCAGGATCAGACCATTCATGCCTTGGCTTGGGAACTGATGGCTCGTTTCCTATTGCAGCTCTCATTGGAATGTGAGGGCCTCTTTCTATACAGTCCACATAGGCCTCATCTTGAGAAAGCATATGAAGATGGATCTTTACCTTCCAATGATAGTAATTATCTTTATCTAGAAAAGGAATCATGACTCCAACGTCTTTCTTGTTCATCTTGCTGAATTGTTTTGATCTTTAAACTCTTTGTAGATTAAGAGCTTGCTCTGATACCAATTGTTAGTCCCTTGAAAATATAGCAAGAATTACAGAAGGGGGGTTGAATGGAATTCTTGAACCTTTTTCTCGAAATAAAAATGTTCAAACTTGAATATAGATATAAGTGTTTTGATTAGCACAATGCGGAATAGAAACTTAATTGAATCAAAACATAAGTAATTAAAAACAAGAGTCTTTAAAAACTTTCTGGTGGATTTAAACATTTCCACCAGAGATATATTATATATATATATATATATCGAGAGAACTCTGTGTGCAAGAATGCTCACAGCTGCTTACAAATTGAACTACTGAGAATACGGGGAAATGCTAATGATTATGCTTACAAAGATTTCTCTATTTGTGTATCTCAGCTCTCTTCTTTCTATTTGCTACGTTCTTGGTTTATATATTACCAAGATTACAAAGTCAAAAAGACTGAATAAATATAAAAACTATCACTCTTAAGGTTTGCTACTTTTCGTCCTCTATTACCCAGTTAATGGGCTTCCACAGTAGATTTGTATACATCTCGACGCCTGTGCCCTGTTGTCACTGTTCAACTGCTGTTTGAATTCTTTATATGATCATCCGTTGGACTTTATGAACATCCGTTGGATATATGATCATCCGTCGACTTTATGAACATCCGTTGATGGCTTCATTGATCATCCGTCGACTGCTATATTAAACATCCGTTGATAGTCATTTGATCATCCGTCGATGGCTATTTTGGCACTTGACTTCATTTCACTTATGCAGAATTACAAGACATCATTTATATACAATTAATCAACCTATTCTGCATATCTAGTTAAAGTCAACATGACTTATAGGTTACTACAGAATCTATACAAAGATGTATACCGAACTGTGCTACAGACTCATTATTACATAAGCTACTCACTCGATGGATAATAAGTCATCATCCGTCGGGACTATAATGAGTTATCCGTCGGGACTATAATTCTCATCCGCGAGTGCTACATTATTTCACTAAGTAAAATCTACTTAGATGTTTTTTTATGAAATCATCAAGTACACAACATATGCACAACAACAGTCAATCATAGTTTGACCATTATCAACAGATAATCACAATTATTAGAATTTATCAACTAATGATATAAACTATTAGTCAAAATAAGTTCAACTAATAATAGAGTTTATAAGCAAATCAGTAGTTCAACATATAATTTTCACATAAGATCATTTAGCACAGTTTGCATGTTATCATGGTATCAAGCATTTAGCATAAGAATCGGTATCTAACAAGTACCGACAAATAATAGGATACCATGCTTCAATAAATATCAGCAGACTTAATTATCAGAGTTTGAGAAATGCCCTGAAATCATTCCCAATTCATTCACCAGTTTTGTGAATGGTGCTTCACAGAGAGGCTTGGTGAATATATTTGCTACTTGTTGATTTGTTCGAACAAAGATCAATTCCACTGTACCAGCTTTCACATGTTCCCTTATGAAATGGTATATGATAATAATGTGCTTAGTCATTGAATGCTGCATTAGATTTCCTGTCATTGTAATAGCACTTTGATTATCGCAATATATAGGAATAGAAGAATAGTCTAACCCGTAATTCAACAGCTGATTCTTCATCCATAGAATCTGAGCTCAACAGCTTCCTATAACAATGTATTATGCTTCTACAGTTGAAGTGGAAATTGACTTTTGTTTCTTACTGTACCAAGAAACTAATCTACCTCCAAGAAATTGGCAGCTTTCATAAGTACTTTTCCTTTCTATTTTGCATCCTGCAAAATCAGCATCTAAATATCCAATTAGCTTAAATTATGAATATCTAGGATACCATAATCCACAAATTCATAGTGCCTTTGTGATACTTGAAGATTCCTTTTACAGCTAATATATGAGGTTCTCTAGGGTCAGCTTGGAACCTTGCACAGAGACAGGTAGCATACATGATATCAGGTCTAGTAGCAGTCAGATATAGGAGTGAGCCAATCATACCCTTGTAGTTAGTTATATTTACTCAAGAACTAGTATTTAAATCTAACTTGGTTGCAGTGGCCATAGGAGTTGATGCAGTTGAGCAGTCCTGCATTCCAAATCTTTTGAGTAAGTTCCTGGTGTATTTGGATTGATTTATGAAGATTCCTTCATTAGTCTGTTTGACTTGTAACCGCAGAAAGTAACTCAATTCTCCCATCATACTCAGTTGATACATGAACTGTATTAGCTTTGCAAATCTCTCACAGAGTTTATCATTAGTAGATCCAAAAATGATATCATCAACATATATTTGTACTAATAACAAGTCCTTACCATGATATTTATAAAAGAGAGTTTTATCAATTATACCTCTTGTGAAACCACTCTCTAGCAGAATTAGAGCAAGTGTTACATACCAGGCCCTTGGAGCTTGCTTCAATCCATAGAGTGCTTTATCCAGTAAGTAGACATGATCTGGATACTTTGAATCAATGAACCCTGGAGGCTGTTCAACATAAACTTTCTCTTCGAGTTCTCCATTTAAGAATGCACTCTTCACATCTATTTGGAACACCTTAAACTTCTTGTGAGCAGCATAGGTAAGAAATATCCTTATTGCCTCTAGCCTTGCAACTAGAGCAAATGTCTTATCATAATCAATGCCTTCTTGTTGTGAGTAACCTTTGGCAACCAGTCTTGCTTTGTTCCTTGTAATAATGCCCTCACTGTCAGTTATGTTTCTGAACACCCACTTTGTGCCAACTACAGATCTGTTCTTTGGTCTTGGCACAAGAGTCCAGACTTTGTTCCTTTCAAATTCATTGAGCTTTCTTGCATTACTGTGACCCAGTCAGCATCTTGTAGAGTTTCTTCAACCTTCTTAGATTCAATTTGAGATAGAAAAGAATGGTAGAGATATTCATTTTGAGTGGCTTTTCTTGTTCTTACACCATTGTCAGGATTTCCAATGATCAAGTCAGGTGTGTGTGACTTAGACCATTTTCTTGTTGATGGAAGTTGACTCCTAGAAGAAGAACCTCCCCCTTGATTCATGAATTCTCTGTTATTTCTTTGAGTAGTACCACTGTTGTTTCCTGATGCTCCCCCTGCATCAGTGTTCCCATAGTTATTAGCGTTTGACTTATTAGAGTTTGAGGAAGTTGAGTTTGATGATCTTTCTGCTAATATTCCTTGAGTTGTATCACTTGCATTAGTCTCTGAACTTGAGTCATGTTGCTCCCCCTCAACATATGCTTCAGTGTCAGAAGAATTTCCATTATTATGTGGAACTTCACAGCCTTGAGTGATATCAGGACTTACTGTATCAGAGTCAGGATTTAAAAGTTCAGCATAAGGTACTTCATTTTAAAATCTCAACTTGTCATGGTCATCTGCATCTTCTAGACCTGTTATCTTCTTGTCATCAAAAGATACATGTATATACTCCATGAGTGTTCTTGTTCTCAGACTGTAAACTCTGAAGGCTTTTGTAGTCAATGGATATCCTACAAATATTCCTTCATCAGCTTTTAGATCAAACTTGGTACGCTGCTCCGGATAAGTTTTGAGAACAAAACACTTACAACCAAATATGTGAAAGTATTTCAAATTTGGCTTCTTCCCTTTCACCATCTCAAATTATGTATTTCCATGCTTATTGATCAATGTTGCATTTTGTGTAAAGCAAGCAGTTTGCACAGCCTCAACCTAGAAGTAGGTAGGCAATCTTGCTTCTTCTAGCATGGTTCTTGCAGCTTCTATCAGAGTTCTATTCTTTCTTTCAACAACTCTATTTTGTTGTGGAGTTCCAGGAGCAGAAAACTCATGTTTTATCCCATTGAGTTTGCATAACTCTTCCATAGTGATAGGGAATAAAATAAACCCGAATTGTGTAATTAATATTTTCTTAATTATATTAATATTGGGCTGGCAGTTAAACCTATTAGAAGAGGCCCAGGGTCCTTGATAAGGGCCCAAAAATAGTCTGGGAATATAATTGATGTTATAATTAATTAAGACCATATACGGTCCAATAACGAAGCCCAATTAAAAAGGGCCCAAAATCCTGATTATTAATTAATTTTGTAATTAATTAATAAGGGATAAATCAGCCGTCGAGATAAGTCCCAATGAGGATATAAATCCTTGTAGATTAGCCCCCAAGGGACCTAATAGGATAAGGAATCAGTTTCCTACTTCCTAGGACTCCAAAGTCCATTCTAATTCAGAGACTTATCCACCAAGTCTCCTAACCCCAGTCAAATTCAAGGACTCCCAACATCTATATAAGGGGTCTCACCCCCACCATTCAAAACTATGTTTTTTGACTTGATCTTTGGCAATCAACAAGGTACGTAGGCATCTTGTTAAGGCGGATCGAGTCACGAAACACAAGAGCAGTCAAATCGAGCCTCGAAGTTCACGTTCCCTAATAATTAATACATTAATTATTATACCTTAGTTTTTGATTAATAACATTTGGCGCCGTCTGTGGGCAGGCACGACGACAACCATGACGAGAACACGGAGAGGAAGCAGCACCCTAGAAGGAGAAACACCAGCGGGGACAACCCAAACGATTTCATTAACCGTGGAGGTACCTCCGCATTCAACCTATGTCGCCACCCAAGGAGGAGCCCAGGTAGAGGCAACTGAACCTCAACCCCAAGAGACGATTCCCCGGCTCCTCAAGGTACGAATCCCCAACTTCAACAACTACATACACCTATGAATTCTCGACCCTTTGGGTATGAGTATTCAACTGTTGTAACCACTAACCCCCCTTATGGGATGCCCCTTTACCCCGAGGTTGGAGGAAATGGACATGCTGGACGGAGTGAAGCATGAGGGCGAACACCCCCCAACATACAAGGTTTGGCTCCTATACCAGAGGATCAGGATTTTTCTAGTCCTTACACTGAGAGAGACTCTGAATCTTCAGATGATGAAGTGGCCCCAAGAACGAGACGTGCAGGCAAAGAGCCGATGGATGATGGTAACCAACATCCTAGGAGCACCCGAGGGGTGAATCCCCAAGAAGTGCAGGAGAGAATCAAGGCTCATGAGGGTGAGATTCAAAGGCTGAAGCGTAACTTGGAGGCGCACCAGGCTTCAAGACTCCCACTACCACCTAGGGGGAGAAATCCTCCTCCAATCATAGACCTGGATGGTCCGTCTCAAAGAAGGGCTGTAGTCCCAATAGCTGATCCAAACAATCTTCTTCCCCTTGGAGATCCTGATGATCCTACTCCACCATTCACTGAAGAGATAATGAATGCCCATATCTCAAAGAAGTTCAAGATGCCCACTATCAAAGCTTATGATGGCACGGGAGATCCTGCTAATCATGTCAGAACATTTTCTAATGCACTGTTGTTGCAGCCCATGAATGACGCTATTAAGTGTCGGGCCTTTCCTCAAACCCTGTCGGGTATGGCTCAAAGATGGTATAGTCTTTTGCCCCCGAACTCTATTGGGTCCTTCAGAGAATTAAGTCAGGCTTTTATTAAGTAGTTCATCAGCGGGAGAGTGCATGACAAAAGTTCAGCATCCCTTATTAGCATTATGCAGGGAGCCTGATAATAAGGTAGCTACGATAGCACTGCAACAACGAACTAGGGACGAGTTCTTCAAGATGTCCTTGGCCAAGCGCCCTCCTGAAAGCATGTTATAGCTCCAAGATAGGGCCGGGAAGTACATCAAAGTGGAGGAGAGTATGAGGAAGAACGTAGTAAGCAACGAGCCCACCGGAGGCAAGAAGAGGAAAACTGATCTGGAATATATCGCTAAGGACAAGTATCCCAGAACTGAGAAAAACCTTGATTCAACCTCAAAGAAGGGAGGACCTGTCCAAAAATTCACTGAATACGCTAAGCTGAATGCTCCTAGAAGTCAGATCTTGATGGAAATCGAGCAAGATATTCGTTGGCCTAAACCCTTGAAGGCTGATCCTGCTAAGCTAGATAAGAGCAAATATTGTAGATTTCACAAAGATGTTGGTCATGACACCGATGAGTGTAGGCAATTGAAAGATGAAATAGAATTCCTCATTCGGAAAGGAAGATTGAACAAGTACACTGGGGAAGGAAGAGATATGAATAACAATAGGAGAAAGAACTTTAAAGATCGTAGAAGGGACCAAGACGATCAGGGGCGGAATCCCCAACCTAAGGGACCGGTTATAAATGCAATCTTTGGAAGACCACGACCCCGAGGGCCTGTGATAAACACAATCTTTGGAGGACCAACTGCTGCTGGTTTATCCAAAAACTCAAGGAAAGCATATACTAGAGAAGTCATGCATATTATTGGGGAAGCCCCGAAGAGAGCCAGGACAGGAGTAACAATGAAATTCGATGATTCTGACTTAGATGGTGTGAAATTTCCTCATAACGACCCAGTGGTCATAACGCCAATAGGGAAGAACCCGGTGAAGAAGGTCCTTGTAGATAATGGTGTGTAATAACCCCAAAATTTTGAACTCTTTGTAACCCTTATGAATAGTGTTTTTGCTGATATTGCTGAATAAGAAAATTGTTCATGCCACACAATGTAGGGGTTCTGTTATGGATATTCTGAGATTTTATTGGTACTCTATAGGGTAAATAAGTGTATGTAAAGATCGTCAGAATCCAATTCCGAACACTTTGATTTTTCCCGGAAATCCACTAGATACGGAAAGAATTGAGTATAAGGTAACAGGATAAAAAGGATTTAAATTAAAGGATTATAAGAGAGGATCATAAAAGGAATATAATATATTGAGAAAGGTTAAGGGAACCTAAGTAATAAGATCCCGGGTATGATCCCTCAAACGATAAACGAAAACGAAAGTTAAGCGAACCGTATAACAGATCAGCGGTCATTAGGCAAACAATTAGGAAGTTAATCAAGGAGGTTAGGGATGATGAGGTCATCCAACCAATAAGGAGAGGACAAGTAAGATATGATGACACAATAAGGTGATGTAAGCATGACATAGGGAGGGAGGAGATGTGGTTGGTTTATAACCACACAAAGACAAGGTTAATAAGGTAATTAACCAAAACAAAAAAAAACTACATCCACCAAGCCAAAACAAATCATTTCATCAAAACAAAAATTGTATTTCTCTTCACCAAGAACATTTGCTCTCGGCTTTTTCCATTTTCAAAGAGAAGATTTTTCAAAATCCAAGTTCGAAGCTTCCAAAATTGGTAAGATAATTCTCTAGTACTCCTTATGCATAGTTATGGCTATCTTATGAGTTTAAGCCTCCAATTCATTCTTAATCTTCTCCAAGAAATCAATGAAGAAGACAATGAATAGTGATTTCAAGGTTTTTAACTTGATTTTTCTTGTTTTTCCTTTAAGATCCAGGCATCCCTAAAACATCTCAAGGCTTCTTAAGGCTTCCTAGCTACTCACATCACTTCAAGGAAGGTATATCATCTCCAAACCCTAGCTTTACTTTGTATATTAGGATAATTTTGGTTGTTATGGTAATAGAGTAGCTTAATGCTTGTTGGTTTAGAGTTTGGGTTGGAATGGTGGTGAATTGAATGTTGAAATCTTATCGTTTGGTTGAAGGACTTAAGGATAGTTTAAATTCAAGTTTAAGAATAAGTATAATTGTTAATATTGAGTTGATTGGGGCTGTTATGATGTATTGTGGATGGATGTTGTTTGTATGGATGGATTGGGATTGATTGGTGGTTGTATTGGAATGGTATAAAATTGGGAAATCGCGTAAACATAGCCGTCGTAATGTCCGATTTACTTTAAACTGCTTTTGTTCATAACATTAGGACCAGAGAACTCCCTGCTAGGTTTCGACTATTGCCATGTTTAGATAGTTCATGTTACGAGCTTCGTTTTGATATGTGGTTCGTTTGATTCCGATGTACGGTTTAGGAGAAACAGCCGTTTTAAGTAACGACGTTTCGCGAACGAAACATTACCCCTCGCCTTACTTTGAAATATAGGTTAAAGACCTAAAAAGGGTTAATTAGTGTATGAAACAATTATGTTAAGTGTTTTAGGCAGTTAGTAAGATACTCGCGAAAGAATCGCCTTAAAACTCGTAATGGTTAATTTATTAAAAATGGTGGAGCCGAGGGTACTCGAGTGACTTAAGAGAATCAGTAAGCGCCAAGCGAGCGTTAGAGTCTAATTTGGTTAAAGTATAGATTTACAAGTGACTTTGGTTTAATTCCAACTCACATGTTGTTTATAGCTACCAGACTCGTCCCGAGCCATTTGTAACCCCCAGTCGCTCAGGCAAGTTTTCTACCCGTATAACTGTTGTTGTGATGTATATGTGTATATGCATGATCTTGCGATAAATGCATATTTGTTATTAGCAAATTCTTGCGATATATTGTAGCATGTGATATGGTATATATGCATGCCTGTTTCATATTCTTGATTTATATATCTGTTGGTTCAATGCTTATAGTTGCATAATACCTATGCTAGAGATAAGCGGTATTTGAGTATACCCTTAGTATAGGGGATAAAAAGGTGAACTTTTTCTAAAACCGGGAGGCGAGGATCCCGAGTATAATATATATATATATATATATATATATATATATATATATATGGATATAGTTTTCAAAACTATTGATCGAATAAGGTTTATTCGATAACTTTATATTAATTAATGAATATTATTTGAATATTCATTCGAGGACTTATGACTCTGTTTATTATATTTAATGATTATTAATTAGATATTCATTGGAGGATGTATGACTCCGTTTATTTTATTTAATGAATATTATTTATAATATTCATTCGAGGTATTATGACTCCGCTTATTATTTAATAATATTCTTTATTATATTAAAGAATAATGTTTCGATAATCAAACTTATTTTCGATTATTCAAATAAGGATAGTACTTTCATATAAGTATATCTTTGGTTATTTAATATCCATTTCAAGTATAAGTTTTAAAACTTCTACTTCGATTATTTTTATAAGGATTATCTTTATGAGAATATTATTTAAATAATAATATTCAGATATTTTCTAATATATCGGGACTGATTTATTTTAATAAATCAGCAGTACTCCAAACATTCTGAAAATGTTTTCGAGTCTTCAAAATGATTTTTTTTAAGTTAGAGTGGACCCCAAAACTCATTTTTATATTTAAGATCTTCCTTTTAAAGGGGATTTAAATACTCGCAGAAAACCTGGGGGATCCAGCTCTGTGGTGCATTTTACATTCGCAATGTGGTTGCTGTTTTAAGAAAACAAATGAATTGATTACTTACCCAACGTTCGGGAAGTAAGCCCATCTAATTGAGTCGGCATAAGCGACAGGCCGGGGTACGGTCTATCAAAGTGTAAGTGGCTGGGTGGCAGTCCATCAACGCGTAAGAGGCCGGGTGGCGGTCCAGCACAAGGTCCTTATGTGGCCAGGGTGATGACCGGTGGGGGATTCATCCATCTACTAGTAGAAAAGGTTACTTATTGGTATTTTTGCCTGATCAGCAAGATATCGGGTTTATGCCAAAAAAATTTTCCTTTCCAAAATTCATTGGATGTTACAAACTCTGTTCAAACTTTACATAACAGAGGTTCCAGGAAATGTTTAAGAGATATATATGTGGATATATATTTGGACTAAATAAAGTATCTCGTAACTTTATTTCATTCAATAATATTTCAAAGATTGAATCTATTCAAGTCTTAACTTGTGGTCTCATCTATGGGATGACTTTTTAAACCTATAATACTTTGAACAGTGGTAGTTCAAGTAGCCTTATAAATGATATAAGTATAGTGAAGTATTTGGTAACTTCATCTTCCTTTAAGCTTATATCCAGTAATTAATTATCTTACACTTGATAAAGGTTTTCAGTAAGTTATCTATTAGATACTTGCATTATTGATTACACTATATATTATCTTGCGAGCTGTAATGCTCACTCTTGCTTTATTTCTTCATCACACAACAACAGTTAGGAAAGATGGCCAGGCTCAAGCAGACCCAGCGCAAGAGCGTGAAAAGCGCCCCGCGCCTTCCCGTTGAGATCGTAGCTGCTATAGCTGCAGAGGTAGATCTATCTGTAGATCAGATATTCTACTTTTCAGAATCAATTATGTATAATTATAACTTGTGGCAGATAATGACAATTAACTGTAAACTTATCAAGTAATCATTTTGGGTTGTAATAACTTTTAATTGTGGATTCAAGGACTTGTACTTATTTCAATTTCATCTCTGAGACTATGACGTGTGGTGGTGTGTGTTAGTGTGGGGTCACAGCATGAGGTTGTTTATTATTAATTAAGTTAAGTGATAATTGTGGGAAGAAAGACTGTGACGACCCGGATCCCTGACCCCGGATCTGGGGGTGTTACAGAAATGGTATCAGAGCCAAGCGTTATAAACCTCAGAGATGATGCGACGATATAATAACTGTTAGGAATATATGTGCATTAGTTTGATGATATGTTTAACAAAACACTTAAGTAGAAGTTTAGTGTTTGCAGCCTCAACGGATAAGACCACTTTGGCTATCCGTTGATGGTGCAGCTTTACTTAGAAATAAGTCTAGTGTTGTAGCATATTTCAGTCTCTATATTTAAGATATAATTCTTAGAAGTTGAGAGAAAATATAAGTCATGTTGACTACTAGAAGATATGCAAATAGGAAGGCCAATTGTAAATATTTCATGCCTTGTAATTTTGTATAAATGAAGTGGTATCAACGGATGTCTTAAAGACCTTCAACGGATGAGAAACAAAGCTTCAACGCATGTCTCTAAAGCTTCAACGGATAGAGCGTCAACTGCTAACACATCAACGGATAAAGCCATCAACGGATGAAGGCTTCAACGGATGTTCTGTTAAATAGCAGTTGATAAGTGGTAGTTGTAACAGCAGACAGAGGCACATGGGTTGTTAGAGATAACTGAAATGTGGAAGCCTAATTTCAGGAACATCAGAAAAAGTAGCCGTTCTACTCTAGTACAAAGAGGCAATAGTCAACAAAGTACTTGAGTGATATGGAGAAGAAACAAGTGGAGAACTTATTTTATTATTGTATTTTTATCTTTTTCTTCACTTGTACACTTGGTGATATATAAACCAAGTAACAGCTAGTAATTAGATGGGAATTTTTCCAGTGCTGTTTAGAAAAATCTTGAGAGAAAAATTATCTAGTTTGTACTAGGATGCAGCTGTGATCAACATCAAGAATCACAGATTTTCTGAAATACCATCTCTGGTGGAACAACAATCCACCAGAAAAGTTTTTAAGGTCTGTTGTGTTCTTTACATTGGTGCTTGAATATATATCTGTCTGTATTAGCTTAAAGCAATTCACACACTTGTTTATCTTGAACACAAAGCCTTTAAAACTGCTCAAAACTTGAAAAAGTTTTGAGATTTACATTCAACCCCCCTTCTGTAAATCTCATTGTTAGTCCACTAGGAATAACAATTGGTATCAGAGCAAGCTCTTGACACACAAAGAGTTTAAAGATCTTGGTAACTAACAAAGATGAGTAAAAAGGATATTGGAGTAAAAATCCCAGTTCTTGACAAAGACAGTTATCACCATTGGAAGGTGAAAATGCACCTTCATCTACTCTCCCAAGATGAAGGTTATGTAAACTGCATTGAGAATGGTCCTCACATTCCCCACAAAGTAGCCACAGTTGCTACGGCCACAATTGCTGTTGGTCAATCCATTCCAAAACCTAGAGCAGAATGGACAATGGAAGACACAGAAGAAGTCCACAAGGATAAGAAGGCTATGAACATTTTGTTTAATGGTCTTGACAAGGATATGTTTGATAATGTGATAAATTGCACAACTGCCAAAGAGGTTTGGGACACAGTTCAGCTACTGTGTGAAGGTACAGAACAAGTAAAAGAAAATAAAATGCAGCTTCTCATTCAACAATATGAGTATTTTCATTTTGAAGAAAATGAATCTTTAAATGACACATTCAATAGATTCCAAAAGCTGTTGAATGGACTGAAGCTGTATGGTAGAGTGTACCAGGTGAAGGATTCAAATCTTAAATTTTTAAGATCCTTGCCAAAGGAATGGAAACCCATGACTGTCTCCTTGAGAAACTCTCAAGATTATAAGGACTTCACTCTTGAAAGATTATATGGAATCTTGAAGACTTATGAACTAGAGCTGGAACAGGATGAGGTATTGGAGAAGGGAAGAAAGAAAGGAGGTTCAGTTGCCTTGGTAGCTGAAAATGAGAAAGAATGCAGACAAGAAACTGTGAGATCTACATCAAACTCCAAAGATGGCACAAGCAAATCAGAATCAAGCAAGGGTAAGGAGCAAGTTGCTGAGAATGAAGACAACTCCAGCCAAGATGACTCTGATGGTAATGATGAGCATCTTGCATTTCTGTCCAGGAGATTTGCAAAGATGAAATTTAGGAAAAACACTAGAGCCACTAAACCTCATAAGAACATGGTGGACAAATCCAAGTTCAAGTGTTTCAATTGTGGTATAAGTGGACACTTTGCAAGTGAGTGCAGAAAGCCAACTTCTGAAAAGAAGAAATTTGACCAAGTAGATTACAAAAAGAAATATTTTGATCTGCTCAAACAAAAGGAGAGGGCTTTCATTACTCAAGAAAAAGATTGGGCAGCTGATGGAGAAGAAGAGGATGAAGATGTGGAATATGTCAACTTGGCTCTCATGGCTGATTCTGAGGAAAATGAAGTTAGTTCATCAAGCAACCAGGTAATCACTACTAATTTAACACAGCTTACTAAAGAAGAGTGCAATGATGCTTTTAATGACATGTCTACTGAATTGTATCATTTGCGTGTGTCTCTTAAATCACTTGCTAAAGAAAATAGTAGGATTAAAGAGAACAATCTGTTTTTAAGTAATAGAAATGCTGTGTTAGAAGATAAGTTGATTGACCTAGAGAAAACTAAGCTACATTGTATATCTGTTGAAAATAAACTAGCTGAATCTGTCAAGAAAGTAGAAATACTTTCCAATCAATTAGAGAGAGAGCAAGAGGTGATTAAAGCCTGGAAGACATCTAGGGATGTTAGTGCTCAAATTTCTAAGGTCCAAGGAATTGAATCATTCTATGAGACTGCCTGTGATAAAAACAAAAAGAAACTGGAATTAATTGATGGGCTGTCAACGGATGTGGAATCAACGGATGATAAAAGTTATCCGTTGAAGGAAGAAAAGGAGCATCCGTTGAAGGTTCCTCAATTAAAACAGACAGATGTTTCTAATAGTGAAAATCTAAAGAAACTCAACAAAAAGTTTGGTTCAACTTCCAAGAACTTTGTCAAAGGAGAAGCAAGCACATCCAAAGATTTCAGTAAGGTGAATATAGGACACATGACCTTAGAATAGTTAAAGAATAGGCTCAAAGTGGTTGAGGATAAAAAGGAAACTAAAAGGAAATCTAATAGAAATGGGAAGGTAGGGGTTAACAAATATTACAATTACACACCTGATAAGTATGCTCCTAGAAAAAGCTGTGTGCATTGTAGTAGTGTTAATCATCTATCTGCTAATTGCAAATATATTAAGAAAACTCCCATACCTGTACCCTCTTCCATGCCTAATATGTCTGCATCACCTCTGCATGCTATGCCTGTTATGTCTCAACAGAATCCTTATGCACATTTTGCAAACATGCCATATTTTAACAATCCTTATCTTGCTACATTTAGTATGCCTCAAATGCCATACAATATGCCAATGTGGAATAACATGATTGCACAATCCATGCCTTATCAAATTCCAAATGTGCTAAATGATTCTGTGACTAACCCTACACCTCAACCAACTACATCTAAGATCAAGGTTGACTCAAAGTTACCTAAGTCTAAAGATGCAGGAGGAATGAAGTCTAGGAGAAAGGCTAACAGGAATGGACCCAAGGAAACTTGGGTACCAAAATCAACTTGATTGATTTTATGGTGTGCAGGGAAAAAGAAAAAATCTATGGTACTTGGACAGTGGCTGTTCAAGACACATGACAGGAGATTTCTCCCTGCTCACTGAGTTTAAGGAGAGAGCTGGCCCTAGCATAACCTTTGGAGATGACAGCAAAGGGTTTACTATGGGATATGGCTTGATTTCAACAAGGAATGTCATCATTGATGAAGTTGCATTAGTTGATGGTCTCAAGCACAACTTACTGAGTATCAGTCAACTATGTGATAGAGGGAATACAATTTCCTTCAATTCAGAAGCCTGTGTTGTCACCAGCAAGAAAGACAACAAAGTGGTTCTAACTGGAGTTAGAAAAGGGAATGTGTACTTAGCTGACTTCAACTCTACAGATGCAGAATCTATTACTTGTCTCTTCAACAAAGCAAGTTCAGTTGAGAGTTGGCTATGGCACAAGAAGCTATCCCATTTGAATTTCAAGACAATGAATGATCTAGTCAAAAAGGACTTAGTTAGAGGAATTCCTCTAGTTGAATTCTCAAGGGATGGTTTGTGTGATGCTTGTCAGAAAGGCAAACAAAGGAAAGCATCATTCAAAAAGAAGCTTGAAACAACAATTGATGAACCATTACAGCTGCTGCATATGGATTTGTTTGGACCAGTCAATGTATTGTCAATTGCAAGAAAAAAATATTACTTAGTGATTGTAGATGATTTCTCAAAGTTTTCATGGGTCTATTTTCTTGGATCAAAGGATGAAGCAAGTGAAATCATTATCAATCACATCAGGCAAGTCAATAATCATCCTGACTTGAAGGTTAGGAATATCAGAAGTGACAATGGAACTGAGTTCAAGAATTTGTCAATAAGGCTGTTCTGTGAAGAAAATGGAATCATGCATGAGTTCTCAGCTCCAAGAACACCTCAGCAAAATGGGGTAGTTGAAAGAAAGAACAGATCTTTGATTGAGGCTGCCAGAACAATGCTTGAAGAATCAAAGTTACCAACATATTTCTGGGCTGAAGCTGTTAATTGTGCCTGCTACACTCAGAATATTTCTTTGATCAATCAAGCTAAAGGCATGACTCCTTATCAGTTGTTCAAGAGAAGAAAACCAACTCTAAACTTTCTTCATGTCTTTGGATGTAAGTGCTTTATACTGAGGAATCAATCTGACCATAAAGGAAAGTTTGATGCAAAGGCTGATGAAGGGATATTTGTTGGTTACTCAGCTGGAAAATCTTACAGGGTCTTCAATCTAAGAACCAACATTGTTATGGAATCTGTGCATGTTGTGTTTGATGATAAAAAGATTGATGGACTAACAGATAAGGGACACCATGAGAGACTCAAATTTGACAATATTGAGATATATTGTGATGATAGTGAAGAGGAGATTGATGGAGATGACACTTCAAAAGGGATTCAAAATATGCCCTTGGATAATGCACAAAATTCTGCATCCGTTGATAGAGGCAATGCAGTATCCGTTGAAAGACATAGTGCATCATCCGTTGAAGTACAAAATGAAGCATCCGTTGATCACAGTTCATCAACGGATAATCGATTCATCATCAGTTGATAGAACTCCAAATTCCCTGCAAAGAACCAACAACTCAGAGGGAGTTTCAACTAATCAACACTCTGTCTCACATCATGACAATACTGAGGCCACCTCATATAGAGCAAATCTTCCACCTCAAAGAAAATGGACCAAGAATCATCCCTTTGAACTGATCATTGGTGATGCATCATCTAAAGTGCAAACAAGAAAAGCTACTCAAGATGAATGTCTGTATAGTAGTTTTCTATCTCAGGAGGAACCTAAGAAAGTGGAAGAAGCTTTATTGGATCCAGATTGGATATTAGCTATGCAGGAAGAGCTGAACCAATTTGAGAGAAACAAAGTTTGGAAGCTGGTACCCAAACTAAAGAACAAGAGTCCTATTTACACAAAATGGGTATTCAGAAACAAGATGGATGAAAATGGCATTGTCATAAGGAATAAAGCCAGATTGGTTGCTAAAGGCTATTCTCAACAAGAGGGAATAGATTTTGATGAAACATATGCTCCTGTTGCAAGACTTGAAGCCATCAGAATTTTTCTAGCCTATGCAGCCCATGCCAATTTCAAAGTCTATCAAATGGATGTCAAGAGTGCATTTCTAAATGGGAAATTGGAGGAAGAAGTCTATGTAAGTCAACCTCCAGGGTTTGAAATCCAAATTTTCCAGACTATGTGTATTATCTGTTGAAAGCACTCTATGGACTGAAGCAAGCACCTAGAGCCTGGTATGAAACCCTATCAAAATTCCTTTTGGAGAATCACTTCACTAGAGGTACTGTTGATAAAACTCTCTTCTTTAGGAATGTTAATTGCTCTAGTATACTTGTTCAAATTTATGTAGATGACATAATATTTGGTTCTAAAGATAATAAACTTTGCAAAAAGTTTGCTAAGCTAATGCAAAGTAAGTATGAAATGAGCCTGATGGGAGAACTAACCTATTTTCTTGGTTTACAAGTTAAACAAGTTAGTGATGGAATTTTCATTAGTCAAACTAAATATATTCATGATCTTCTAAAAAGGTTTGACTTAATGGAATGTTCATCTGCAAAAACTCCCATGGCCACTGCCACCAAACTTGAATTAAATAAGACTGAAAGGTCTGTAGACATTACAAGTTATAGAGGCATGGTTGGTTCACTTTTATACTTAACTGCCAGTAGACCAGATATAATGTTTGCTACATGTCTGTGTGCTAGATTTCAAGCTGATCCTAGGGAGTCTCACTTAATTGCTATCAAGAGGATTTTCAGATATCTCAAGGGTACACCAAATTTAGGTATTTGGTATCCTAGAGAATCTGGCTTTGATCTAATTGGTTATTCAGATGCAGACTATGCAGGTTGCAAAATAGACAGGAAAAGTACAACAGGCTCCTGCCAATTCCTGGGAAACAAGCTTGTATCATGGTTTAGCAAAAAGCAAAATTCAGTCTCTACTTCTACAGCTGAGGCTGAATACATTGCTGCTGGAAGTTGATGCTCTCAAGTGTTATGGATGAGGAATCAACTCCTTGATTATGGACTTCATGTTGATAGAATTCCTATCTTTTGTGACAACACAAGTGCCATAGCCATAACAGAGAATCCTGTGCAGCACTCAAGGACCAAGCACATTGATATCAAGTACCACTTCATCAGAGAGCATGTCATGAATGGTACAGTGAAACTACATTTTGTTCCAAGTGAACAACAAATTGCAGACATATTTACCAAGCCACTTGATGAATCAACATTCACAAGATTGGTAAGTGAGCTAGGTATGCTTAATTACTCATAAAATTTATGTCCTTATTGCAATTTGAATTGAAGCCTGAAATGTATTAGTTGCTAGAACAAATTTGACTTTTTAACACAGATTATTCTATAAACGGGTATTTCCTATCCGTTGAAAGTCAAAATTGTTCCATCAACGGATGTTCATTATCCGTTGAAAGACATATACATTTCTGGAATTTTTATCCGTCAACGGATAAAACTGAAGTACCTTTCAACGGATGACAGTTTACTTTATCCGTTGAAATGTCACATCAGTCGATTCAGGTGTTTCACAGCCGTTGATTCTATTTTCTTAACCGTTGATACTCATACATACAGCTGTATGTATTTGTTTTAAAGGTAGTTTTTAGAATACTTACAGTTTATTCTTAAACGGCTGAAATTCACAAACATATATTTATTGTTTAATCTTTTATTTATGCTTTTTAATTTGAGAAAGTATATAAGCCCTTCTGATTTTTCATTTTTACTTTACGCTTTCTTGAAATTTCAAAGCTTTTACCATTTTCTCTCTGCAAATCCTTCAAGTTATTCTCTGCAACTTCTACTTTCAACAATGGCACCTGTAGTAAAAATTATGTCTCAATCTGGGTTCATCTATGAGAAGAACAATTTCATAGCTTTGGTAGCAAAGAATGAAGCCCACTCAGATTATCACAAAATGATGGACTTCATCAAAAACTGTAAACTTAGCTATGCAATGCTGGAAGCCCCAACGATTTACTGTGAAGTAGTCGAGGAGATTTGGACAACTGCTGAGTTCAACTCCATAGATATGACCATCTCTTTCACTCTCAAAGGTAAAAATCACTGTGTTAACTGTGATGATTTACTAGCATGTTTTAAATTGCCTGAGAACAATGCCATAACACCACACACTGATAATGTGTATCCAGCATGTTAGATTCCATAGGTTATTCTCTTAACTCTGCTAGTTTAGGGAGTATTAAAAGAAAAGGCCTTAGGAAAGAATGGAGTTTTCTTGGGGATGCCTTTATCAAGGTTTTCTCTGGGAAAATTAGTAATTTTGATGCCATAACTTCATTTCTTGTTAATATGTTCTATATGCTTGTTTCTGATAGGTATTTTAACTTTAGCAATTATGTTATGCTAGAATTGGGTACTAGATTAGGTAACAAAGCTAATAGACCTAATAACATATATTATGCTAGATTCTTTATGTTATTGGCTAACCATGTTGCTGAAGGTTTGGTCATAACCAATGAGAATAATAAACTCAAGTGCTGGGCACAAGAGAAAAGAGTTCTTGCAGATTTATTGAGAATGGATCTCAACAGCAGTGTACCATTGGTATATTTACCAATCATGGATGCACCTCAGGTAAGTGAGGTAATTGTTTCTACAACTCCTACTTCCTCCAACCCCTCTATTTCTTTATCTTCTAGTGTGCCCATGGAATCTGTGAATATGCCCCAACAGATTCCTACCAAGGTCACCAAAACTAAAATTTCAAAATCAAAGACAAAGAAAACCACCTCTGTTGTTTCTCAAAAGACAACAGTTGTAACACCTACCCTTAACCCTGAGGGGAGTGAACAGGGTGTGAGTGGTGAGGGGAGGGGTGAACATCAAAGAAACCCCCAGGATAAGGAAGGAGAGATAAGTGCTTCCCAAGCTAGCCAAGCCACAGTTTCTCAAAAAGCTGTGGTGGTTGAAAAGGTATCTAGCATATCCCTAGCTGCATCCTCCCAAAAGGATGTAACTATTGAAAATAGTTCCCAACCAGGAACACAGAACAAACGAGGGAGGAACACTGAAGCCAAACACTCGCCAACAAAAGCTTTTATTAGAAGAAAGAGGGCTAGAACCCAATCTTCTACACAGGGTGCACACACTGCACAGATACATCCATCTGTATCTATGCCTTCTCAAACTCAGTTTGATGTGGCTCCAACAAATGTGGAGTCACAACCCCATTCTCTCAGAATTAACACACATCAATCAACACACACTTCATCACCATCTCTGGATGTGGATATGTTATTCCCATCAATTCCTGATTCTCCCTCTTTACAACTCAGGGAGGAGCCCCACTCAAATACAGGTGATCATCATCTTTTAGATGATTTGTTGGATCACCCGCAAATTCTTTCAGATGTAATTGAAGGATCTGTGTCACTAAAACTCAAATCAATCCACACAGATTCAACAGTTATATCACTTTCAATTTCTACTTCTTTTCCTTCTTCAACGGATATCACTCATCCGTTGACAAGTGGTTGTTCTTCAATGGATAAGCTTAACAGCAGTTATCCGTTGATACCATCAGTGTCACCTTCAACGGCTATTTCATATCCGTTGATAGTCTCTACACACACAACTGAAACAATTCCAAGTGTAGAAGACATGATTACTGTACAATCACTTTTAGGATTAAGGGAAGGGAGTGACAATTTGAGTGAGAGGCTGGGTTGCTCCCAGGCAAAAGGAGAGATTGAGAGCTCAAATAAGCATGCTATTTCTTCCAGCATGGCAAAAGTAAGTGAGAGGAGTACCACCTTAGTAGGTGAAGGTGAGCGTGTGAGGACTGTGAGCCAGGGTGAGCCCCTGATGTAAGAATATAGAGAAAAAGAGAGAAAGGCAGGTACAGCAGATATAAGGGTGGATCCAGCCATTGCTAATGAGTCAATGATTGTGGATGATGCTGAAAAGGAAAGACAATTTCAGCAACATTACAAAGCTGTAATTGATAACATTTCCTTGGATGCTGACACTTTTACTCATCCTGTGTCAGCCTATCAGTTGTTGGCTGCTCAGGAAAATGAGGAGGCAGAAAAGACACTACATCTAGTACATACAACAGAATCTCTTCAAAGGGATAAAGCTGCTATTAACAAGATGCCTTCTATAGCTGGTGAGTCATCTGAGGAATTTGGAGTAAATTCTGATGATGATGACTCTGTTTCTTTTGATGGAAGCATGAACTTAGGGGGAGATGAAAGCGCTAGTTCTATTCCAAATTTACCTGAATGGGCCTTGACAAAGGAGTCTACACCAGGGCAATTCAATGTCTCCTTAGTCAAACAAATCAGTACTATCCAACAGGCCATTCAGAAAACTTTACATACTGGTACTAAGGCAATCCTTACAGCTCACCTGGACTCACTGCATCTCATGAAGTTGTAGCAAGTAAGCCAGACTCAGAGTGTGGATGAACTCAAGAAGGATATTGCTGACTTGAAATCCTACAATTCTGAAAAATTGGATTCAGTCATGCCCTATGGTACAATGAAGGACTTATTGTTGAGATTGAAAAAGGATTCAAATACTGAAAAGAGGCTGGCTAAGTTAGAAGACAGAGTCCAAGTTATTGAAAATTCTGTGGCCAGCATTCTTCACAACCAACAATCTCAAACAAGTCTACTTATGCAGCTGGAAAAGGCACAAGGCTTGACCCCTCTCCTTGATGATAACAAAAAGGGGGAGAGAAAAAGGGAAGGGGAAGGAGAGCCATCTACAAAAATCCAGATATCTAAAGTGCTAGTTCCTGCCATCACTACTTCTCCAATTATGCAGATCAAAGGAAAGCCTGATGGAATTGACCTAATTTAGCTAGCAGCAGCTGAAATTCAAGTGAAAGAGCAAAGGAGGAGAATTGATGAAAGGGTGCAACAAATGTTTGGCTCAACACAAGATAAATCAATATCTGTGAAACATAGCACAAAGGTTGAACTAATCATTATGGAGCACAAGCCAGAAAGGAGGAATAAGGTTGGAGAGACTTCTTTCAAGAATCTAAAACCTATGGTTCTCAAGCCCAACACTAGATCCAGCAAGGACTCCACAAAGAACCCCCTAGACTTTGCTCAGATGAAAGAAGTGGACTTTCCTCTTCCAAAGCCTGATGAAGACAAAGTTTTGGGTGCTAACATCATAAAGTACAAGGAGACCAAGGACATAGTTGAAAGAATGAAAATGGCCATTATCTTTAGAGAGGGAAAGAGTATCTGTGTGATGCAAGGACATCCCAAATTCCTAAAGGCCAAGAGGGAAGAAACCAAAAGGTTGAAGAAAGAAGCTGAAAAACTCAAGGCTGACAAAAGAGCACAAGCAAAGCTTGAACAACAGCTAAAGTCAAGTCAAGTTGAAGGAGAGAAAGGAATTGAAGTCAGGGGTGAAGACAAGATTGCAAACCTAGATGAGGTTTTTGGGAGTATATTTGGTGAGAGTGTGGAGGAAAGAGAGGAATGGCAGAAGGGAAACAGAAGAAAGGCCAAGGCACATAGAAGGAGTGAAGATAACACTGAAGAAACTAAATCAATATCTAAACCACTACCTTCTATACCTGAACCTTGTGTTGCTGATCCCACCATAAACATCCATGGTGAACTAATCATCCCAAAAGAGGAACCTATTGATTGGGACACCATCAAATTGCCTACCTTTTTAACCACTCTTCCACTACCAAAGAAACAGAAAAGAAAATCCAAATCTACACCTCCCCTAACCTCTAAGAAATTCACTCAAAAACAAAAACCTAAGCCTATGCCACCCATTTCTAAAGATGATTATGTTCACATCTGTGACATAAAAGAAATTTCAGACATTGACCTCTATCTGGATGAGCTGGAGGATGTAAGGGGAATAGCTGCCTACAGACAGCTACCAGAGAGATTGGTGTTCAGATATAAAGGAGCTGGGGAAAGAACATGGCCTCTCTACAGGATTCTGAATGAAGGCTACTCTACCTTGATCAGAGTCTTTTCAGCCATACAAAAGGATTCTGGCTTTACCAGGACTGCCAAGACTGAAATTCTCAACAAGATTGCCAACATAAGGAAAACTTGGAGGGAGCCCAATGCTTTGCCCAGAACTTTACTCATTCCAGAAAGGGGAATTACAATTCATAAATCACCTCATTGGTTGATGGAATTTAGAGATGATAAAGGAGTCAGAAGATTTTTCAGACTTGAAGACCAACTCAAGATTGCCAGCAATGAAACTCTCAAGGAAATGCAATCTAAGTTGGATATCAGTGATGAAGATGAAGCTGAATTCTACAGACAACTTCAACTCCAAATAGAGGAAAATGACAAGGGGCTAGGAAAGAAAACAAGGGAACAAAGAAGAAAAAGATGATTTGCTCAGACTAGAGGAGCACCCTTGAAAATTCTGTAAATCTTCAATTACCTCCTAGTACATACACTTTTGCAGCACTTTTTAAATTTCTACTTAATTTCAATTCATATATTTGTTAAGTGTTTTGTTATCATCAAGTTAACCCTGAATTTATGTCTACAATTCTTATAGACATAAATAGGGGAGATTGTTAGGAATATATGTGCATTAGTTTGATGATATGTTTAACAAAACACTTAAGTAGAAGTTTAGTGTTTGCAGCCTCAACGGATAAGACCACTTTGGCTATCCGTTGATGGTATAGCTTTACTTAGAAATAAGTCTAGTGTTGTAGCATATTTCAGTCTCTGTATTTAAGATATAATTCTTAGAAGTTGAGAGAAAATATAAGTCATGTTGACTACTAGAAGATATGCAAATAGGAAGGCCAATTGTAAATATTTCATGCCTTGTAATTTTGTATAAATGAAGTGGTATCAACGGATGTCTTAAAGACCTTCAATGGATGAGAAACAAAGCTTCAACAGATGTCTCTAAAGCTTCAACGGATAGAGCGTCAACTGCTAACACATCAACGGATAAAGCCATCAACGGATGAAGGCTTCAACGGATGTTCTGTTAAATAGCAGTTGATAAGTGGTAGTTGTAACAGCAGACAAAGGCACATGGGTTGTCAGAGATAACTGAAATGTGGAAGCCTAATTTCAGGAACATCAGAAAAAGCAGCCGTTCTACTCTAGTACAAAGAGGCAATAGTCAACAAAGTACTTGAGTGATATGGAGAAGAAACAAGTGGAGAACTTATTTTATTATTGTATTTTTATCTTTGTCTTCACTTGTACACTTGGTGATATATAAACCAAGTAGCAGCTAGTAATTAGATGGGAATTTTTCCAGTGCTGTTTAGAAAAATCTTGAGAGAAAAATTATCTAGTTTGTACTAGGATGCAGCTGTGATCAACATCAAGAATCACAGATTTTCTGAAATACCATCTCTGGTGGAACAACAATCCACCAGAAAAGTTTTTAAGGTCTGTTGTGTTCTTTACATTGGTGCTTGAATATATATCTGTTTGTATTAGTTTAAAGCAATTCACACACTTGTTTATCTTGAACACAAAGCCTTTAAAACTGCTCAAAACTTGAAAAAGTTTTGAGATTTACATTCAACCCCCCTTCTGTAAATCTCATTGTTAGTCCACTAGGAATAATAATAACAAACTCACAAAGATAATAAGAACTCTTGCCAAGTTCATGGTCGGACTACTTAAAGTAGCGCTGACAGTTAAAACCCTTACGCGAACCCTTATAAGTATCATGATAGTAACTTAGCTCGTTTAATGTGTAGGCACATGAGATAGAGGACCCTGAGATGTTCGAGCGTGAGCATGATGAGGCACTGCTAGATGTCGAGGATCAGGAGGAGCCTGAGATGGAGGAGGATGAGGAGGACCCCTCAGAGGAGTTAGAGACAGAGGTCATTACTATTTCAGATGAGGAGGACCCGGATGAGGTCCCAGTAGCTGAGGAGCGTGTCGGACCTATGGTAGTGTACACTGGTACCCCTTTACCCACACTCCCAGTGGTAGAGCTCCTACCCCTCCACTACCATCCTGGAGCACTTATGATGACAGCTCTGAGACTGATACTCCCGAGCCTAGGCAGACCGATGAGGCACCCCCAGCGGCTCCGGATTCACCACCTCTCGACCTTGCCCATAGGCAGTCTTTGTTAGACCACGACTATGTTAAGGATGTATTGAGGACCCGATTGGCTGTTGCTGAGGCCCGATTGGATGAGGTCAGGAGGGAGTTGGATGCGGAGAGAGCGGGTACGCATACCCGAGCTTATGAGACTAGGGCTGGTATACCCCGATCCTTGAGGAAGAAGCTGACGGGGATAGAGCTCACGTCCCGAGCGAGACTCAGATCGCTCCAGGGGGACAGGCATGGTAGGATCTCCAGGCGGCAGGCCGACTATATCTTCCATCGTGCGATGGAAAGGGTATGGGAGCTGACCCGCTCCGGTGTGTGATTCAGGATTGATGATGGGATAGTCTAGTTGTCTAGTTAGTCGAGGCCTTAGTAAGAGCCAATTTTCTGGGATAGTTGACTTGTATATAGCATCCCTTTTTCTGACTAGATAGATAGACTCTTGTGTATCACTTTTGGGACAGATGGCTATAGCACTGTTGTACTTTTGACCAGATCGAAACTATGTATTTCTCGCAATATGTATATATTTGTTTCCTTTCGGTTCAGTTCCTTAGTGACGAGATCACTGTTTTTATCATTATTATTACTGCACTTCTTATTAGAACTGTCATAATATAATAGAATTGCGAGATACATTCTCCCCATTATAGAGCTGTGCAAGGCACAATGTTGTGTATGATTGTGACCTAACGTTGAATTTCCTAAAAAAAAATTTTTATTATCAGTAGCATGCCGCCAAGAAAGATTGGAACTAGGGAGAACCCTGGATCTGAGGACCAGGGAAGCCATAACCAGGATGATAGGAACCAGGAACACAGTGAAGAGGAAGACGAGGATTATGTGGAACATGATGACTCCCTGTATGAAGAGGAAAAGAAAACATATGATGTTGAGGGATTTGAGATAGAGGCTGAAGAAGGAGAAACTGAGGTTGAGCAACCAGTACCAAACCCAGGCATTGATCCCATGGACCAGTTCATGCAACTACTAAGGCAGAACTTGGAACGTCAACCCAACCCACCCCCTCAAGGAAATAACACTGTTGTGGCAAACTCTTTCAGGGCTTTTAAGTCCCTTAAGCCCCCTGAGTTCCACGGATCAGCCGACCCAGTTGAGGCAAGGGCATGGTTAAAGGAAATGGAGAAATCCTTTGAGATTTTGAGTACCGATGAGGCATAGAAGACTGTATTTGCTACCTACCTTCTGAAAGGAGAGGCCAACTACTGGTGGGAGGCCAAGAAAAACATGGAGACATATGCTATCATAACCTGGGAGAGATTCCGTCAGTTGTTTCTGGGAAAGTATTTCCCGAGGTTTATGGAAAACCAGATGGAGCTCAAGTTCCTGGAGCTAAAGCAGAATAACTTATCTGTTGCAGAGTACGAAGCAAAATTTACTGAGTTATCAAGGTTTTTGCCAGAATTTGTGAGCACCGAGGAAAAGAAAGCTAGGAGGTTTCAGCAGGGACTGAAACCGTGGATTCAGAATAGGGTGGCAATCCTTGAGCTTACGGATTATGCCACTCTGGTGCAAAAGGCAACAATTGTAAAAGCCGGAAGTGAACAGATGCAGAAGGAAAGAGAGAAGAAGGGAATAAAGAGGAAAAGTATGATCATGGATGGGGGTTCCGCAGGAAGGAGCTTCCCAACTAGATTTAATCGAGGAGCAGTGTCCCTACTGGGAAAGAACACTGGGTTTAAGTGGCCAATGAGCATGAATGTGAGCCAGAGCGGCCAAAAGTCAAGAATGTCCTATTCCAACCAGTCTCGACCCCCATTGCCAGCCTGTAACACTTGTGGAAGGATGCATTCTGGGGACTGTAAAGGAAAGCCGGTAATCTGCTTCAAGTGTGGTCGAGAGGGTCACTATTCGGACAAGTGCACTTCGCCAACCCCCATTACCCGCCCAACCACCACTTGTCATCAGTGTGGACGCCCGGGTCATTGGAAGAGGGAATGCCCAATGAACAAACCAGCAGCTTCGGGAGCAAGCAGCGCTGCTGCTAATAAGCCACCTACTGCAAGGACTTTCAACATGACAGTCCAGGATGCTATGAAAGATTCAGATGTGATAGCAGGTACCCTTTCTCTAAATTCAGTCAGTGCAAACGTTTTATTTGATTCAGGAGCAACTAAATCTTTTATATCAAGGGACTTTGCGCGTAAATTAAGACTTAAAGCTGAACCCTTGATAGAGCCCTTACAAGTAGAAATAGCCAACCATGAAGTTATTCTTGTTAATCTGATTCACCCCGCCTGTGAGTTAGGCATAGGGGGACAATCTTTCAGTGTTGATCTGATTCCTTTTAAGTTAGGGGAATTTGATATAATTTTGGGAATGGACTGGCTATCTAGCAATGATACTCAGATAGACTGTAAGGGGAAGAAAGTTAAGTTGAATATTCCAGGAAAGAAAGAAGTCATATTTAGGGGAAAGAGGCAGACGCGAAAATTTTTGACCATGGCCCAGGCCAGAAGGATTCTACGAAAAGGAAACGAGGCTTACCTAGCCTATGTGGTAGACACGCAAAAGGAGGTGCCCAACTTACAAGATATTCCATTAGTCAACGAATTTGAAGATGTATTCCCACAAGACCTTCCGGGATTACCACCCGATAGAGTGATTGAATTTGCGATTGAGTTGGCCCCAGGGACGGCGCCAGTTTCAAAAGCACCTTACCGGTTAGCCCCATTAGAAATGAAGGAATTAGCTATCCAATTGCAGGAACTTTTGGATAAGGGTATGATAAGACCCAGTGTGTCTCCATGGGGAGCAC